>NW_026700728.1:0-56075 GCF_030435755.1 Ochotona princeps | reverse complement strand
CTCAAAGGGCACTAAGCATAGAGTGTGAAAACTGAGTTTCCTTGAGAGCTGCTTGGAAGCCTGATGGTGTGTGAAGTTAGTGAGCCAAATGGAGTTGTTCTCCCACAAGAACCACTCGGCTGATCCTTCTTCAATATGCCCTTCACCAACATGCAGTGTTTCCTTGATTGAATTAGCTCTCACACCAATATTTGCGTCTAGAGCCTTTGCATTGAGGGCTATCTGAAAACGGCTGTGGCGCTGAAGTTGCCTGTGAATGTGGAGTTGGTGGCATGTGAAACCCGCATGTGGAGCATCCGTTTGTGTGGGATGCTCACAAAGCTTCATTTCAGTCCTAGGGACTCAAAGGGCACTAAGCATAGAGTGTGAAAACTGAGTTTCCTTGAGAGCTGCTTGGAAGCCTGATGGTGTGTGAAGTTAGTGAGCCAAATGGAGTTGTTCTCCCACAAGAACCACTCGGCTGATCCTTCTTCTCTATGCCCTTCACCAACATGCAGTGTTTCCTTGATTGAATTAGCTCTCACACAAATATTTGCGTCTAGAGCCTTTGCATTGAGGGCTATCTGAAAACGGCTGTGGCGCTGAAGTTGTCTGTGAATGTGGAGTTGGTGGCATGTGAAACCCGCATGTGGAGCATTCGTTTGTGTGGGATGCTCTACCAGGTTCAATCCTAGATAATGCACTCAAAGGGCACTAAGTATAGAGTGTGAAAACTGAGTTTCCTTGAGAGCTGCTTGGAAGCCTGATGGTGTGTGAAGTTAGTGAGCCAAATGGAGTTGTTCTCCCACAAGAACCACTCGGCTGATCCTTCTTCAATATGCCCTTCACCAATATGCAGTGTTTCCTTGATTGAATTAGATCTCACACCAATATTTGCATCTAGAGCCTTTGCATTGAGGGCTATCTGAAAACGGCTGTGGCGCTGAAGTTGCCTGTGAATGTGGAGTTGGTGGCATGTGAAACCCGCATGTGGAGCATTCGTTTGTGTGGGATGCTCACCAAGCTTCATTTCAGTCCTCAGCACTCAACGGGCACTAAGCATAGAGTGTGAAAACTGAGTTTCCTTGAGAGCTGCTTGGAAGCCTGATGGTGTGTGAAGTTAGTGAGCCAAATGGAGTTGTTCTCCCACAAGAACCACTCGGCTGATCCTTCTTCAATATGCCCTTCACCAACATGCAGTGTTTTCTTGATTGAATTAGCTCTCACACCAATATTTGCGTCTAGAGCTTTTGCATTGAGGGCTATCTGAAAATGGTTGTTTCGCTGAAGTTGCCTGAGAATGTGGAGTTGGTGGCATGTGAAACCCGCATGTGCAGCATTCGTTTGTGTGGGATGCTCTACCAGGTTCAATCCTAGATAATGCACTCAAAGGGCACTAAGCATAGAGTGTGAAAACTGAGTTTCCTTGAGAGCTGCTTGGAAGCCTGATGGTGTTGAAGTTAGTGAGCCAAATGGAGTTGTTCTCCCACAAGAACCACTCGGCTGATCCTTCTTCAATATGCCCTTCACCAACATGCAGTGTTTCCTTGATTGAATTAGCTCTCACACCCATATTTGCGTCTAGAGCCTTTGCATTGAGGGCTATCTGAAAATGGCTGTGGCGCTGAAGTTGCCTGTGAATGTGGAGTTGGTGGCATGTGAAACCCGCATGTGGAGCATTCGTTTGTGTGGGATGCTCACCAAGCTTCATTTCAGTCCTAGGCACTCAAAGGGCACTAAGCGTAGAGTGTGAAAACTGAGTTTCCTTGAGAGCTGCTTGGAAGCCTGATGGTGTGTGAAGTTAGTGAGCCAAATGAAGTTGTTCTCCCACAAGAACCACTCGGCTGATCCTTCTTCAATATGCCCTTCACCAACATGCAGTGTTTCCTTGATTGAATTAGCTCTCACACCAATATTTGCATCTAGAGCCTTTGCATTGAGGGCTATCTGAAAACGGCTGTGGCGCTGAAGTTGCCTGTGAATGTGGAGTTGGTGGCATGTGAAACCCGCATGTGGAGCATTCGTTTGTGTGGGATGCTCACAAAGCTTCATTTCAGTCCTAAGCACTCAAAGGGCACTAAGCATAGAGTGTGAAAACTGAGTTTCCTTGAGAGCTGCTTGGAAGCCTGATGGTGTGTGAAGTTAGTGAGCCAAATGGAGTTGTTCTCCCACAAGAACCACTCGGCTGATCCTTCTTCAATATGCCCTTCACCAACATGCAGTGTTTCCTTGATTGAATTAGCTCTCACACCCATATTTGCGTCTAGAGCCTTTGTATTGAGGGCTATCTGAAAACGGCTGTGGCGCTGAAGTTGCCTGTGAATGTGGAGTTGGTGGCATGTGAAACCCGCATGTGGAGCATTCGTTTGTGTGGGATGCTCACAAAGCTTCATTTCAGACATAGGCACTCAAAGGGCACTTAGCATAGAGTGTGAAAACTGAGTTTCCTTGAGAGCTGCTTGGAAGCCTGATGGTGTGTGAAGTTAGTGAGCCAAATGGAGTTGTTCTCCCACAAGAAGCAATCGGCTGATCCTTCTTCAATATGCCCTTCACCAACATGCAGTGTTTCCTTGATTGAATTAGCTCTCACATAAATATTTGCGTCTAGAGCCTTTGCATTGAGGGCTATCTGAAAACGGCTGTGGTGCTGAAGTTGCCTGTGAATGTGGAGTTGGTGGCATGTGAAACCCGCATGCGGAGCATTCGATTGTGTGGGATGCTCTACCAGGATCATTCCTAGATAATGCACTCAAAGAGCACTAAGCATAGAGTGTGAAAACTGAGTTTCCTTGAGAGCTGCTTGGAAACCTGATGGTGTGTGAAGTTAGTGAGCCAAATGGAGTTGTTCTCCCACAAGAACCACTCGGCTGATCCTTCTTCAATATGCCCTTCACCAACATGCAGTGCTTCCTTGATTGAATTAGCTCTCACACCAATATTTGCGTCTAGAGCCTTTGCATTGAGGGCTATCTGAAAACGGCTGTGGCGCTGAAGTTGCCTGTGAATGTGGAGTTGGTGGCATGTGAAACCCGCATGTGGAGCATTCGTTTGTGTGGGATGCTCACAAAGCTTCATTTCAGTCCTAAGCACTCAACGGGCACTAAGCATAGAGTGTGAAAACTGAGTTTCCTTGAGAGCTGCTTGGAAGCCTGATGGTGTGTGAAGTTAGTGAGCCAAATGGAGTTGTTCTCCCACAAGAACCACTCGGCTGATCCTTCTTCAATATGCCCTTCACCAACATGCAGTGTTTCCTTGATTGAATTAGCTCTCACACCCATATTTGCGTCTAGAGCCTTTGCATTGAGGGCTATCTGAAAATGGCTGTGGCGCTGAAGTTGGCTGTGAATGTGGAGTTGGTGGCATGTGAAACCCGCATGTGGAGCATTCGTTTGTGTGGGATGCTCTACCAGGTTCATTCCTAGATAATGCACTCAAAGGGCACTAAGCATAGAGTGTGAAAACTGAGTTTCCTTGAGAGCTGCTTGGAAGCCTGATGGTGTTTGAAGTTAGTGAGCCAAATGGACTTGTTCTCCCACAAGAACCACTCGGCTGATCCTTCTTCAATATGCCCTTCACCAATGTGCAGTGTTTCCTTGATTGAATTAGATCTCACACCAATATTTGCATCTAGAGCCTTTGCATTGAGGGCTATCTGAAAACGGCTGTGGCGCTGAAGTTGCCTGTGAATGTGGAGTTGGTGGCATGTGAAACCCGCATGTGGAGCATTCGTTTGTGTGGGATGCTCACCAAGCTTCATTTCAGTCCTAAGCACTCAACGGGCACTAAGCATAGAGTGTGAAAACTGAGTTTCCTTGAGAGCTGCTTGGAAGCCTGATGGTGTGTGAAGTTAGTGAGCCAAATGGAGTTGTTCTCCCACAAGAACCACTCGGCTGATCCTTCTTCAATATGCCCTTCACCAACATGCAGTGTTTTCTTGATTGAATTAGCTCTCACACCAATATTTGCGTCTAGAGCTTTTGCATTGAGGGCTATCTGAAAATGGTTGTTTCGCTGAAGTTGCCTGAGAATGTGGAGTTGGTGGCATGTGAAACCCGCATGTGCAGCATTCGTTTGTGTGGGATGCTCTACCAGGTTCAATCCTAGATAATGCACTCAAAGGGCACTAAGCATAGAGTGTGAAAACTGAGTTTCCTTGAGAGCTGCTTGGAAGCCTGATGGTGTGTGAAGTTAGTGAGCCAAATGGAGTTGTTCTCCCACAAGAACCACTCGGCTGATCCTTCTTCAATATGCCCTTCACCAACATGCAGTGTTTCCTTGATTGAATTAGCTCTCACACCAATATTTGCGTCTAGAGCCTTTGCATTGAGGGCTATCTGAAAACGGCTGTGGCGCTGAAGTTGCCTGTGAATGTGGAGTTGGTGGCATGTGAAACCCGCATGTGGAGCATCCGTTTGTGTGGGATGCTCACAAAGCTTCATTTCAGTCCTAGGGACTCAAAGGGCACTAAGCATAGAGTGTGAAAACTGAGTTTCCTTGAGAGCTGCTTGGAAGCCTGATGGTGTGTGAAGTTAGTGAGCCAAATGGAGTTGTTCTCCCACAAGAACCACTCGGCTGATCCTTCTTCTCTATGCCCTTCACCAACATGCAGTGTTTCCTTGATTGAATTAGCTCTCACACAAATATTTGCGTCTAGAGCCTTTGCATTGAGGGCTATCTGAAAACGGCTGTGGCGCTGAAGTTGTCTGTGAATGTGGAGTTGGTGGAATGTGAAACCCGCATGTGGAGCATTCGTTTGTGTGGGATGCTCTACCAGGTTCAATCCTAGATAATGCACTCAAAGGGCACTAAGTATAGAGTGTGAAAACTGAGTTTCCTTGAGAGCTGCTTGGAAGCCTGATGGTGTGTGAAGTTAGTGAGCCAAATGGAGTTGTTCTCCCACAAGAACCACTCGGCTGATCCTTCTTCAATATGCCCTTCACCAATATGCAGTGTTTCCTTGATTGAATTAGATCTCACACCAATATTTGCATGTAGAGCCTTTGCATTGAGGGCTATCTGAAAACGGCTGTGGCGCTGAAGTTGCCTGTGAATGTGGAGTTGGTGGCATGTGAAACCCGCATGTGGAGCATTCGTTTGTGTGGGATGCTCACCAAGCTTCATTTCAGTCCTAAGCACTCAACGGGCACTAAGCATAGAGTGTGAAAACTGAGTTTCCTTGAGAGCTGCTTGGAAGCCTGATGGTGTGTGAAGTTAGTGAGCCAAATGGAGTTGTTCTCCCACAAGAACCACTCGGCTGATCCTTCTTCAATATGCCCTTCACCAACATGCAGTGTTTTCTTGATTGAATTAGCTCTCACACCAATATTTGCGTCTAGAGCTTTTGCATTGAGGGCTATCTGAAAATGGTTGTTTAGCTGAAGTTGCCTGAGAATGTGGAGTTGGTGGCATGTGAAACCCGCATGTGCAGCATTCGTTTGTGTGGGATGCTCTACCAGGTTCAATCCTAGATAATGCACTCAAAGGGCACTAAGCATAGAGTGTGAAAACTGAGTTTCCTTGAGAGCTGCTTGGAAGCCTGATGGTGTGTGAAGTTAGTGAGCCAAATGGAGTTGTTCTCCCACAAGAACCACTCGGCTGATCCTTCTTCAATATGCCCTTCACCAACATGCAGTGTTTCCTTGATTGAATTAGCTCTCACACCAATATTTGCGTCTAGAGCCTTTGCATTGAGGGCTATCTGAAAACGGCTGTGGCGCTGAAGTTGCCTGTGAATGTGGAGTTGGTGGCATGTGAAACCCGCATGTGGAGCATCCGTTTGTGTGGGATGCTCACAAAGCTTCATTTCAGTCCTAGGGACTCAAAGGGCACTAAGCATAGAGTGTGAAAACTGAGTTTCCTTGAGAGCTGCTTGGAAGCCTGATGGTGTGTGAAGTTAGTGAGCCAAATGGAGTTGTTCTCCCACAAGAACCACTCGGCTGATCCTTCTTCTCTATGCCCTTCACCAACATGCAGTGTTTCCTTGATTGAATTAGCTCTCACACAAATATTTGCGTCTAGAGCCTTTGCATTGAGGGCTATCTGAAAACGGCTGTGGCGCTGAAGTTGCCTGTGAATGTGGAGTTGGTGGAATGTGAAACCCGCATGTGGAGCATTCGTTTGTGTGGGATGCTCTACCAGGTTCAATCCTAGATAATGCACTCAAAGGGCACTAAGTATAGAGTGTGAAACTGAGTTTCCTTGAGAGCTGCTTGGAAGCCTGATGGTGTGTGAAGTTAGTGAGCCAAATGGAGTTGTTCTCCCACAAGAACCACTCGGCTGATGCTTCTTCAATATGCCCTTCACCAACATGCAGTGTTTCCTTGATTGAATTAGCTCTCACACCCATATATGCGTCTAGAGCCTTTGCGTTGAGGGCTATCTGAAAACAGCTATGGCGCTGAAGTTGCCTGTGAATGTGGAGTTGGTGGCATGTGAAACCCGCATGTGGAGCATTCGATTGTGTGGGATGCTCTACCAGGTTCAATCCTAGATAATGCACTCAAAGGGCACTAAGCATAGAGTGTGCAAACTGAGTTTTCTTGACAGCTGCTTGGAAGCCTGATGGTGTTGAAGTTAGTGAGCCAAATGGAGTTGTTCTCCCACAAGAACCACTCGGCTGATCCTTCTTCAATATGCCCTTCACCAACATGCAGTGTTTCCTTGATTGAATTAGCTCTCACACAAATATTTGCGTCTAGAGCCTTTGCATTGAGGGCTATCTGAAAATGGCTGTGGCGCTGAAGTTGCCTGTGAATGTGGAGTTGGTGGCATGTGAAACCCGCATGTGGAGCATTCGTTTGTGTGGGATGCTCACCAAGCTTCATTTCAGTCCTAGGCACTCAAAGGGCACTAAGCGTAGAGTGTGAAAACTGAGTTTCCTTGAGAGCTGCTTGGAAGCCTGATGGTGTGTGAAGTTAGTGAGCCAAATGAAGTTGTTCTCCCACAAGAACCACTCGGCTGATCCTTCTTCAATATGCCCTTCACCAACATGCAGTGTTTCCTTGATTGAATTAGCTCTCACACCAATATTTGCATCTAGAGCCTTTGCATTGAGGGCTATCTGAAAACGGCTGTGGCGCTGAAGTTGCCTGTGAATGTGGAGTTGGTGGCATGTGAAACCCGCATGTGGAGCATTCGTTTGTGTGGGATGCTCACAAAGCTTCATTTCAGTCCTAAGCACTCAAAGGGCACTAAGCATAGAGTGTGAAAACTGAGTTTCCTTGAGAGCTGCTTGGAAGCCTGATGGTGTGTGAAGTTAGTGAGCCAAATGGAGTTGTTCTCCCACAAGAACCACTCGGCTGATCCTTCTTCAATATGCCCTTCACCAACATGCAGTGTTTCCTTGATTGAATTAGCTCTCACACCCATATTTGCGTCTAGAGCCTTTGTATTGAGGGCTATCTGAAAACGGCTGTGGCGCTGAAGTTGCCTGTGAATGTGGAGTTGGTGGCATGTGAAACCCGCATGTGGAGCATTCGTTTGTGTGGGATGCTCACAAAGCTTCATTTCAGTCCTAGGCACTCAAAGGGCACTTAGCATAGAGTGTGAAAACTGAGTTTCCTTGAGAGCTGCTTGGAAGCCTGATGGTGTGTGAAGTTAGTGAGCCAAATGGAGTTGTTCTCCCACAAGAACCACTCGGCTGATCCTTCTTCAATATGCCCTTCACCAACATGCACTGTTTCCTTCATTGAATTAGCTCTCACACCAATATTTGCGTCTAGAGCCTTTGCATTGAGGGATGTCTGAAAACGGCTGTGGCGCTGAAGTTGCCTGAGAATGTGGAGTTGGTGGCATGTGAAACCCGCATGCGGAGCATTCGTTTGTGTGGGATGCTCTACCAGGATCATTCCTAGATAATGCACTCAAAGTGCGTTAAGCATAGAGTGTGAAAACTGATTTTCCTTGAGAGCTGCGTGAAACCTGATGGTGTGTGAAGTTAGTGAGCCAAATGGAGTTGTTCTGCCACAAGAACCACTCGGCTGATCCTTCTTCAATATGCCCTTCACCAACATGCAGTGTTTCCTTGATTGAATTAGCTCTCACACCAATATTTGCGTCTAGAGCCTTTGCATTGAGGGCTATCTGAAAACGGCTGTGGCGCTGAAGTTGCCTGAGAATGTGGAGTTGGTGGCATGTGACACCCGCATGTGGAGCATTCGATTGTGTGGGATGCTCTACCAGGTTCATTCCTAGATAATGCACTCAAAGGGCACTAAGCATAGAGGGTGAAAACTGAGTTTCCTTGAGAGCTGCTTGGAAGCCTGATGGTGTGTGAAGTTAGTGAGCCAAATGGAGTTGTTCTCCCACAAGAACCACTCGGCTGATCCTTCTTGAATATGCCCTTCACCAACATGCAGTGTTTCCTTGATTGAATTAGCTCTCACACCAATATTTGCATCTAGAACCTTTGCATTGAGGGCTATCTGAAAACGGCTGTGGCGCTGAAGTTTCCTGAGAATGTGGAGTTGGTGGCATGTGAAACCCGCATGTGGAGCATTCGTTTGTGTGGGATGCTCACCAAGCTTCATTTCAGTCCTAGGCACTCAAAGGGCACTAAGCATAGAGTGTGAAAACTGAGTTTCCTTGAGAGCTGCTTGGAAGCCTGATGGTGTGTGAAGTTAGTGAGCCAAATGGAGTTGTTCTCCCACAAGAACCACTCGGCTGATCCTTCTTCAATATGCCCTTCACCAACATGCAGTGTTTCCTTGATTGAATTAGCTCTCACACCCATATTTGGGTCTACAGCCTTTGCATTGAGGGCTATCTGAAAACGGCTGTGGCGCTGAAGTTGCCTGAGAATGTGGAGTTGGTGGCATGTGAAACCCGCATGTGGAGCATTCGTTTGTGTGGGATGCTCAACCAAGTTTGTTCCTAGATAATTCACTCAAAGGGCACTAAACATAGAGTGTGGAAACTGAGATTCCTTGAGAGCTGCTAGGAAGCCTGATGGTGTGTGAAGTTAGTGAGCCAAATGGAGTTGTTCTCCCACAAGAACCACTCGGCTGATCCTTCTTCAATATGCCCTTCACCAACATGCAGTGTTTCCTTCATTGAATTAGCTCTCACACCAATATTTGCGTCTAGAGCCTTTGCATTGAGGGCTATCTGAAAACGGCTGTGGCGCTGAAGTTGGCTGTGAATGTGGAGTTGGTGGCATGTGACACCCGCATGTGGAGCATTCGATTGTGTGGGATGCTCTACCAGGATCATTCCTAGATAATGCACTCAAAGGGCGTTAAGCATAGAGTGTGAAAACTGAGTTTCCTTGAGAGCTGCTTGAAAGCCTGATGGTGTGTGAAGTTAGTGAGCCAAATGGAGTTGTTCTCCCACAAGAACCACTCGGGTGATCCTAATTCAATATGCCCTTCACCAACATGCACTGTTTCCTTGATTGAATTAGCTCTCACACCAATATTTGCGTCTAGAGCCTTTGCATTGAGGGCTGTCTGAAAACGGCTGAGGCGCTGAAGTTGCCTGAGAATGTGGAGTTGGTGGCATGTGAAACCCGCATGCGGAGCATTCGTTTGTGTGGGATGCTCTACCAGGATCATTCCTAGATAATGCACTCAAAGTGCGTTAAGCATAGAGTGTGAAAACTGATTTTCCTTGAGAGCTGCGTGAAACCTGATGGTGTGTGAAGTTGGTGAGCCAAATGGAGTTGTTCTCCCACAGGAACCACTCGGCTGATCCTTCTTCAATATGCCCTTCACCAACATGCAGTGTTTCCTTGATTGAATTAGCTCTCACACCAATATTTGCATTTAGAGCCTTTGCATTGGGGGCTATCTGAAAATGGCTGTGGCGCTGAAGTTGCCTGAGAATGTGGAGTTGGTGGCATGTGAAACCCGCATGTGGAGCATTCGTTTGTGTGGGATGCTCACCAAGCTTCATTTCAGTCCTAGGCACTCAAAGGGCACTAAGCATAGAGTGTGAAAACTGAGTTTTTTGAGAGCTGCTTGGAAGCCTGATGGTGTGTGAAGTTAGTGAGCCAAATGGAGTTGTTCTCCCACAAGAACCACTCTGCTGATCCTTCTTCAATATGCCCTTCACCAAAATGCAGTGTTTCCTTGATTGAATTAGCTCTCACACCAATATTTGCGTCTAGAGCCTTTGCATTGAGGGCTATCTGAAAATGGCTGTTGCGCTGAAGTTGCCTGTGAATGTGGAGTTGGTGGCATGTGAAACCCGCATGTGGAGCATTCGATTGTGTGGGATGCTCTACCAGGATCATTCCTAGATAATGCACTCAAAGGGCACTAAGCATAGAGTGTGAAAACTGAGTTGCCTTGAGAGCTGCTTGGAAACCTGATGGTGTGTGAAGTTAGTGAGCCAAATGGAGTTGTTCTCCCACAAGAACCACTCGGCTGATCCTTCTTCAATATGCCCTTCACCAACATGCAGTGCTTCCTTGATTGAATTAGCTCTCACACCAATATTTGCGTCTAGAGCCTTTGCATTGAGGGCTATCTGAAAACGGCTGTGGCGCTGAAGTTGCCTGTGAATGTGGAGTTGGTGGCATGTGAAACCCGCATGTGGAGCATTCGTTTGTGTGGGATGCTCACAAAGCTTCATTTCAGTCCTAAGCACTCAACGGGCACTAAGCATAGAGTGTGAAAACTGAGTTTCCTTGAAAGCTGCTTGGAAGCCTGATGGTGTGTGAAGTTAGTGAGCCAAATGGAGTTGTTCTCCCACAAGAACCACTCGGCTGATGCTTCTTCAATATGCCCTTCACCAACATGCAGTGTTTTCTTGATTGAATTAGCTGTCACACCAATATTTGCGTCTAGAGCTTTTGCATTGAGGGCTATCTGAAAATGGTTGTTTCGCTGAAGTTGCCTGAGAATGTGGAGTTGGTGGCATGTGAAACCCGCATGTGCAGCATTCGTTTGTGTGGGATGCTCTACCAGGTTCAATCCTAGATAATGCACTCAAAGGGCACTAAGCATAGAGGGTGAAAACTGAGTTTCCTTGAGAGCTGCTTGGAAACCTGATGGTGTGTGAAGTTAGTGAGCCAAATGGAGTTGTTCTCCCACAAGAACCACTCGGCTGATCATTCTTCAATATGCCCTTCACCAACATGCAGTGTTTCCTTGATTGAATTAGCTCTCACACCCATATTTGCGTCTAGAGCCTTTGCATTGAGGGATGTCTGAAAACGGCTGTGGCGCTGAAGTTGCCTGAGAATGTGGAGTTGGTGGCATGTGAAACCCGCATGCGGAGCATTCGTTTGTGTGGGATGCTCTACCAGGATCATTCCTAGATAATGCACTCAAAGTGCGTTAAGCATAGAGTGTGAAAACTGATTTTCCTTGAGAGCTGCGTGAAACCTGATGGTGTGTGAAGTTAGTGAGCCAAATGGAGTTGTTCTGCCACAAGAACCACTCGGCTGATCCTTCTTCAATATGCCCTTCACCAACATGCAGTGTTTCCTTGATTGAATTAGCTCTCACACCAATATTTGCGTCTAGAGCCTTTGCATTGAGGGCTATCTGAAAACGGCTGTGGCGCTGAAGTTGCCTGAGAATGTGGAGTTGGTGGCATGTGACACCCGCATGTGGAGCATTCGATTGTGTGGGATGCTCTACCAGGTTCATTCCTAGATAATGCACTCAAAGGGCACTAAGCATAGAGGGTGAAAACTGAGTTTCCTTGAGAGCTGCTTGGAAGCCTGATGGTGTGTGAAGTTAGTGAGCCAAATGGAGTTGTTCTCCCACAAGAACCACTCGGCTGATCCTTCTTGAATATGCCCTTCACCAACATGCAGTGTTTCCTTGATTGAATTAGCTCTCACACCAATATTTGCATCTAGAGCCTTTGCATTGAGGGCTATCTGAAAACGGCTGTGGCGCTGAAGTTTCCTGAGAATGTGGAGTTGGTGGCATGTGAAACCCGCATGTGGAGCATTCGTTTGTGTGGGATGCTCACCAAGCTTCATTTCAGTCCTAGGCACTCAAAGGGCACTAAGCATAGAGTGTGAAAACTGAGTTTCCTTGAGAGCTGCTTGGAAGCCTGATGGTGTGTGAAGTTAGTGAGCCAAATGGAGTTGTTCTCCCACAAGAACCACTCGGCTGATCCTTCTTCAATATGCCCTTCACCAACATGCAGTGTTTCCTTGATTGAATTAGCTTCTTCACACCCATATTTGGGTCTACAGCCTTTGCATTGAGGGCTATCTGAAAACGGCTGTGGCGCTGAAGTTGCCTGAGAATGTGGAGTTGGTGGCATGTGAAACCCGCATGTGGAGCATTCGTTTGTGTGGGATGCTCAACCAAGTTTGTTCCTAGATAATTCACTCAAAGGGCACTAAACATAGAGTGTGGAAAATGAGATTCCTTGAGAGCTGCTAGGAAGCCTGATGGTGTGTGAAGTTAGTGAGCCAAATGGAGTTGTTCTCCCACAAGAACCACTCGGCTGATCCTTCTTCAATATGCCCTTCACCAACATGCAGTGTTTCCTTCATTGAATTAGCTCTCACACCAATATTTGCGTCTAGAGCCTTTGCATTGAGGGCTATCTGAAAACGGCTGTGGCGCTGAAGTTGCCTGAGAATGTGGAGTTGATGGCATGTGACACCCGCATGTGGAGCATTCGATTGTGTGGGATGCTCTACCAGGATCATTCCTAGATAATGCACTCAAAGGGCGTTAAGCATAGAGTGTGAAAACTGAGTTTCCTTGAGAGCTGCTTCAAAGCCTGATGGTGTGAGAAGTTAGTGAGCCAAATGGAGTTGTTCTCCCACAAGAACCACTCGGCTGATCCTAATTCAATATGCCCTTCACCAACATGCACTGTTTCGTTCATTGAATTAGCTCTCACACCAATATTTGCGTCTAGAGCCTTTGCATTGAGGGCTGTCTGAAAACGGCTGTGGCGCTGAAGTTGCCTGAGAATGTGGAGTTGGTGGCATGTGAAACCCGCATGCGGAGCATTCGTTTGTGTGGGATGCTCTACCAGGATCATTCCTAGATAATGCACTCAAAGTGCGTTAAGCATAGAGTGTGAAAACTGATTTTCCTTGAGAGCTGCGTGAAACCTGATGGTGTGTGAAGTTGGTGAGCCAAATGGAGTTGTTCTCCCACAAGAACCACTCGGCTGATCCTTCTTCAATATGCCCTTCACCAACATGCAGTGTTTCCTTGATTGAATTAGCTCTCACACCAATATTTGCATTTAGAGCCTTTGCATTGGGGGTATCTGAAAATGGCTGTGGCGCTGAAGTTGCCTGAGAATGTGGAGTTGGTGGCATGTGAAACCCGCATGTGGAGCATTCGTTTGTGTGGGATGCTCACCAAGCTTCATTTCAGTCCTAGGCACTCAAAGGGCACTAAGCATAGAGTGTGAAAACTGAGTTTTTTGAGAGCTGCTTGGAAGCCTGATGGTGTGTGAAGTTAGTGAGCCAAATGGAGTTGTTCTCCCACAAGAACCACTCTGCTGATCCTTCTTCAATATGCCCTTCACCAACATGCAGTGTTTCCTTGATTGAATTAGCTCTCACACCAATATTTGCGTCTAGAGCCTTTGCATTGAGGGCTATCTGAAAATGGCTGTTGCGCTGAAGTTGCCTGTGAATGTGGAGTTGGTGGCATGTGAAACCCGCATGTGGAGCATTCGATTGTGTGGGATGCTCTACCAGGATCATTCCTAGATAATGCACTCAAAGGGCACTAAGCATAGAGTGTGAAAACTGAGTTGCCTTGAGAGCTGCTTGGAAGCCTGATGGTGTGTGAAGTTAGTGAGCCAAATGGAGTTGTTCTCCCACAAGAACCACTCGGCTGATCCTTCTTCAATATGCCCTTCACCAACATGCAGTGCTTCCTTGATTGAATTAGCTCTCACACCAATATTTGCGTCTAGAGCCTTTGCATTGAGGGCTATCTGAAAACGGCTGTGGCGCTGAAGTTGCCTGTGAATGTGGAGTTGGTGGCATGTGAAACCCGCATGTGGAGCATTCGTTTGTGTGGGATGCTCACAAAGCTTCATTTCAGTCCTAAGCACTCAACGGGCACTAAGCATAGAGTGTGAAAACTGAGTTTCCTTGAGAGCTGCTTGGAAGCCTGATGGTGTGTGAAGTTAGTGAGCCAAATGGAGTTGTTCTCCCACAAGAACCACTCGGCTGATGCTTCTTCAATATGCCCTTCACCAACATGCAGTGTTTTCTTGATTGAATTAGCTGTCACACCAATATTTGCGTCTAGAGCTTTTGCATTGAGGGCTATCTGAAAATGGTTGTTTCGCTGAAGTTGCCTGAGAATGTGGAGTTGGTGGCATGTGAAACCCGCATGTGCAGCATTCGTTTGTGTGGGATGCTCTACCAGGTTCAATCCTAGATAATGCACTCAAAGGGCACTAAGCATAGAGGGTGAAAACTGAGTTTCCTTGAGAGCTGCTTGGAAACCTGATGGTGTGTGAAGTTAGTGAGCCAAATGGAGTTGTTCTCCCACAAGAACCACTCGGCTGATCATTCTTCAATATGCCCTTCACCAACATGCAGTGTTTCCTTGATTGAATTAGCTCTCACACCCATATTTGCGTCTATAGCCTTTGCATTGAGGGCTATCTGAAAACGGCTGTGGCGCTGAAGTTGCCTGTGAATGTGGAGTTGGTGGCATGTGAAACCCGCATGTGGAGCATTCGTTTGTGTGGGATGCTCTACCAGGTTCATTCCTAGATAATGCACTCAAAGGGCACTAAGCATAGAGCGTGAAAACTGAGTTTCCTTGAGAGCTGCTTGGAAGCCTGATGGTGTGTGAAGTTAGTGAGCCAAATGGAGTTGTTCTCCCACAAGAACCACTCGGCTGATCCTTCTTCAATATGCCCTTCACCAACATGCAGTGTTTCCTTGATTGAATTAGCTCTCACACCAATATTTGCGTCTACAGCCTTTGCATTGAGGGCTATCTGAAAACGGCTGTGGTGCTGAAGTTGCCTGAGAATGTGGAGTTGGTGGCATGTGAAACCCGCATGTGGAGCATTCGTTTGTGTGGGATGCTCTACCAGGTTCAATCCTAGATAATGCACTCAAAGGGCACTAAGCATAGAGTGTGAAAACTGAGTTTCCTTGAGAGCTGCTTGGAAACCTGATGGTGTGTGAAGTTAGTGAGCCAAATGGAGTTGTTCTCCCACAAGAACCACTCGGCTGATCCTTCTTCAATATGCCCTTCACCAACATGCAGTGTTTCCTTGATTGAATTAGCTATCACACCAATATTTGCGTCTAGAGCCTTTGCATTGAGGGCTATCTGAAAATGGCTGTGGCGCTGAAGTTGCCTGTGAATGTGGAGTTGGTGGTATGTGAAACCCGCATGTGGAGCATTCGTTTGTGTGGGATGCTCACCAAGCTTCATTTCAGTCCTAGGCACTCAACGGGCACTAAGCATAGAGTGTGAAAACTGAGTTTCCTTGAGAGCTGCTTGGAAGCCTGATGGTGTTTGAAGTTAGTGAGCCAAATGGAGTTGTTCTCCCACAAGAACCACTCGGCTGATCCTTCTTCAATATGCTCTTCAACAACATGCAGTGTTTCCTTGATTGAATTAGCTCTCACACCCATATATGCGTCTAGATCTTTTGCATTGAGGGCTATCTGAAAAGGGCTGTGGCGCTGAAGTTTCCTGAGAATGTGGAGTTGGTGGCATGTGACACCCGCATGTGGAGCATTCGATTGTGTGGGATGCTCTACCAGGTTCATTCCTAGATAATGCACTCAAAGGGCACTAAGCATAGAGTGTGAAAACTGATTTTCCTTGAGAGCTGCTTGGAAGCCTGATGGTGTGTGAAGTTAGTGAGCCAAATGGAGTTGTTCTCCCACAAGAACCACTCAGCTGATCCTTCTTCAATATGCCCTTCACCAACATGCAGTGTTTCCTTGATTGAATTAGCTCTCACACCCATATTTGGGTCTACAGCCTTTGCATTGAGGGCTATCTGAAAACGGCTGTGGCGCTGAAGTTGCCTGAGAATGTGGAGTTGGTGGCATGTGAAACCCGCATGTGGAGCATTCGTTTGTGTGGGATGCTCAACCAAGTTTGTTCCTAGATAATTCACTCAAAGGGCACTAAACATAGAGTGTGAGAACTGAGTTTCCTTGAGAGCTGCTTGAAAGCCTGATGGTGTGTGAAGTTAGTGAGCCAAATGGAGTTGTTCTCCCACAAGAACCACTCGGCTGATCCTTCTTCAATATGCCCTTCACCAACATGCAGTGTTTCCTTCATTGAATTAGCTCTCACACCAATATTTGCATCTAGAACCTTTGCATTGAGGGCTCTCTGAAAATGGCTGTGCGCTGATGTTGCCTGAGAATGTGGAGTTGGGGGCATGTGAAACCCGCATGTGGAGCATTCGTTTGTGTGGGATGCTCTACCAGGATCATTCCTAGATAATGCACTCAAAGTGCGTTAAGCATAGAGAGTGAAAACTGATTTTCCTTGAGAGGTGCGTGAAACCTGATGGTGTGTGAAGTTAGTGAGCCAAATGGAGTTGTTCTCCACAAGAACCACTCGGCTGATCCTAATTCAATATGCCCTTCACCAACATGCAGTGTTTCCTTGATTGAATTAGCTCTCACACCAATATTTGCGTCTAGAGCCTTTGCATTGAGGGCTATCTGAAAACAGCTGTGGCGCTGAAGTTGCCTGAGAATGTGGAGTTGGTGGAATGTGAAACCCGCATGTGGAGCATTCGTTTGTGTGGGATGCTCACCAAGCTTCATTTCAGTCCTAGGCACTCAAAAAAGAGCACAAAGCATAGAGTGTGAAAACTGAGTATCCTTGAGAGCTGCTTGGAAACCTGATGGTGTGTGAAGTTAGTGAGCCAAATGGAGTTGTTCTCCCACAAGAACCACTCGGCTGATCCTTCTTCAATATGCCCTTCACCAACATGCAGTGTTTCCTTGATTGAATTAGCTCTCACACAATATTTGCGTCTAGAGCCTTTGCATTGAGGGCTATGTGAAAATGGCTGTGGCGCTGAAGTTGCCTGAGAATGTGGAGTTGGTGGCATGTGAAACCCGCATGTGGAGCATTCGTTTGTGTGGGATGCTCACAAAGCTTCATTTCAGTCCTAGGCACTCAAAGGGCACTAAGCATAGAGTGTGAAAACTGAGTTTCCTTGAGAGCTGCTTGGAAGCCTGATGGTGTGTGAAGTTAGTGAGCCAAATGGAGTTGTTCTCCCACAAGAACCACTCGGCTGATCCTTCTTCAATATGCCCTTCACCAACATGCAGTGTTTCCTTGATTGAATTAGCTCTCACACCAATATTTGCGTCTAGAGCCTTTGCATTGAGGGCTATCTGAAAACGGCTGTGGCGCTGAAGTTGCCTGTGAATGTGGAGTTGGTGGCATGTGAAACCCGCATGTGGAGCATTCGTTTGTGTGGGATGCTAACAAAGCTTCATTTCAGTCCTAGGCATTCAAAGGGCACTAAGCATAGAGTGTGAAAACTGAGTTTCCTTGAGAGCTGCTTGGAAGCCTGATGGTGTGTGAAGTTAGTGAGCCAAATGGAGTTGTTCTCCCACAAGAACCACTCGGCTGATCCTTCTTCAATATGCCCTTCACCAACATGCAGTGTTTCCTTGATTGAATTAGCTCTCACACACATTTTTGCGTCTAGAGCCTTTGCATTGAGGGCTATCTGAAAATGGCTGTTTCGCTGAAGTTGCCTGAAAATGTGGAGTTGGTGGCATGTGAAACCCGCATGTGGAGCATTCGATTGTGTGGGATGCTCTACCAGGATCATTCCTAGATAATGCACTCAAAGGGCACTAAGCATAGAGTGTGAAAACTGAGTTTCCTTGAGAGCTGCTTGGAAACCTGATGGTGTGTGAAGTTAGTGAGCCAAATGGAGTTGTTCTCCCACAAGAACCACTCGCTGATCCTTCTTCAATATGCCCTTCACCAACATGCAGTGCTTCCTTGATTGAATTAGCTCTCACACCAATATTTGCGTCTAGAGCCTTTGCATTGAGGGCTATCTGAAAACGGCTGTGGCGCTGAAGTTGCCTGAGAATGTGGAGTTGGTGGCATGTGAAACCCGCATGTGGAGCATTCGTTTGTGTGGGATGCTCACAAAGCTTCATTTCAGTCCTAAGCACTCAACGGGCACTAAGCATGGAGTGTGAAAACTGAGTTTCCTTGAGAGCTGCTTGGAAGCCTGATGGTGTGTGAAGTTAGTGAGCCAAATGGAGTTGTTCTCCCACAAGAACCACTCGGCTGATCCTTCTTCTCTATGCCCTTCACCAACATGCAGTGTTTTCTTGATTGAATTAGCTCTCACACCAATATTTGCGTCTAGAGCTTTTGCATTGAGGGCTATCTGAAAATGGTTGTTTCGCTGAAGTTGCCTGAGAATGTGGAGTTGGTGGCATGTGAAACCCGCATGTGCAGCATTCGTTGTGTGGGATGCTCTACCAGGTTCAATCCTAGATAATGCACTCAAAGGGCACTAAGCATAGAGTGTGAAAACTGAGTTTCCTTGAGAGCTGCTTGGAAGCCTGATGGTGTGTGAAGTTAGTGAGCCAAATGGAGTTGTTCTCCCACAAGAACCACTCGGCTGATCCTTCTTCAATATGCCCTTCACCAACATGCAGTGTTTCCTTGATTGAATTAGCTCTCACACCAATATTTGCGTCTAGAGCCTTTGCATTGAGGGCTATCTGAAAACGGCTGTGGCGCTGAAGTTGCCTGTGAATGTGGAGTTGGTGGCATGTGAAACCCGCATGTGGAGCATTCGTTTGTGTGGGATGCTCACCAAGCTTCATTTCAGTCCTAGGCGCTAAAACGGCACTTAGCATAGAGTGAAAACTGAGTTTCCTTGAGAGCTGCTTGGAAGCCTGATGGTGTTTGAAGTTACTGAGCCAAATGGAGTTGTTCTCCCACAAGAACCACTCGCCTGATCCTTCTTCAATATGCCCTTCACCAACATGCAGTGTTTCCTTGATTGAATTAGCTCTCACACCAATCTTTGCGTCTAGAGCCTTTGCATTGAGGGCTATCTGAAAACGGCTGTGGCGCTGAAGTTGCCTGTGAATGTGGAGTTGGTGGCATGTGAAACCCGCATGTGGAGCATTCGTTTGTGTGGGATGCTCTACCAGGTTCAATCCTAGATAATGCACTCATGAGGCACTAAGCATAGAGTGCGAAAACTGAGTTTCCTTGACAGCTGCTTGGAAGCCTGATGGTGTGTGAAGTTAGTGAGCCAAATGGAGTTGTTGTCTCACAAGAACCACTCGGCTGATCCTTCTTCAATATGCCCTTCTCCAACATGCAGTGTTTCCTTGATTGAATCAGCTCTCACACCAATACTTGCGTCTAGAGCCTTTGCATTGAGGGCTATATGAAAATGGCTGTGGCGCTGAAGTTGCCTGTGAATGTGGAGTTGGTGGAATGTGAAACCCGCATGTGGAGCATTCGATGGTGTGGGATGCTCACCAAGCTTCATTTCAGTCCTAGGCACTCAAAGGGCACTAAGCATAGAGTGTGAAAACTGAGTTTCCTTGAGAGCTGCTTGGAAGCCTGATGGTGTGTGAAGTTAGTGAGCCAAATGGAGTTGTTCTCCCACAAGAACCACTCGGCTGATCCTTCTTCAATATGCCCTTCACCAGCATGCAGTGTTTCCTTGATTGAATAAGCTCTCACACCAATATTTGCGTCTAGAGCCTTTGCATTGAGGGCTATCTGAAAACGGCTGTGGCGCTGAAGTTGCCTGAGAATGTGGAGTTGGTGGCATGTGAAACCCGCATGTGGAGCATTCGTTTGTGTGGGATGCTCTACCAGGTTCAATCCTAGATAATGCACTCAAAGGGCACTAAGCATAGAGTGTGAAAACTGAGTTTCCTTGAGAGCTGCTTGGAAGCCTGATGGTGTGTGAAGTTAGTGAGCCAAATGGAGTTGTTCTCCCACAAGAACCACTCTGCTGATCCTTCTTCAATATGCCCTTCACCAACATGCAGTGTTTCCTTGATTGAATTAGCTCTCACACCCATATATGCGTCTAGAGCCTTTGCATTGAGGGCTATCTGAAAACGGCTGTTTCGTTGAAGTTGCCTGAGAATGTGGAGTTGGTGGCATGTGAAACCCGCATGTGGAGCATTCGTTTGTGTGGGATGCTCTACCAGGATCATTCCTAGATAATGCACTCAAAGGGCACTTAGCATAGAGTGTGAAAACTGAGTTTCCTTGAGAGCTGCTTGGAAGCCTGATGGTGTGTGAAGTTAGTGAGCCAAATGGAGTTGTTCTCCCACAAGAAGCACTCGCCTGATCCTTCTTCAATATGCTCTTCACCAACATGCAGTGTTTCCTTGATTGAATTAGCTCTCACACCAATCTTTGCGTCTAGATCCTTTGCATTGAGGGCTATCTGAAAACGGCTGTGGCGCTGAAGATGCCTGTGAATGTGGAGTTGGTGCATGTGAAACCCGCATGTGGAGCATTCGTTTGTGTGGGATGCTCTACCAGGTTCAATCCGAGATAATGCACTAAAAGGGCACTAAGCATAGAGTGTGAAAACTGAGTTTCTTGAGAGCTGCTTGGAAGCCTGATGTGTGTGAAGTTAGTGAGCCAAATGGAGTTGTTCTCCCACAAGAACCACTCGGCTGATCCTTCTTCAATATGCCCTTCACCAATATGCAGTGTTTCCTTGATTGAATTAGATCTCACACCAATATTTGCATCTAGAGCCTTTGCATTGAGGGCTATCTGAAAACGGCTGTGGCGCTGAAGTTGCCTGTGAATGTGGAGTTGGTGGCATGTGAAACCCGCATGTGGAGCAATCGTTTGTGTGGGATGCTCACCAAGCTTCATTTCAGCCCTAGGCGCTAAAAGGGCACTTAGCATAGAGTGTGAAAACTGAGTTTCCTTGAGAGCTGCTTGGAAGCCTGATGGTGTGTGAAGTTAGTGAGCCAAATGGAGTTGTTCTCCCACAAGAACCACTCGGCTGATCCTTCTTCAATATGCCCTTCACCAACATGCAGTGTTTCCTTGATTGAATTAGCTCTCACACCCATATTTGCGTCTAGAGCCTTTGCATTGAGGGCTATCTGAAAACGGCTGTGGCGCTGAAGTTGCCTGTGAATGTGGAGTTGGTGGCATGTGAAACCCGCATGTGGAGCATTCGTTTGTGTGGGATGCTCACAAAGCTTCATTTCAGTCCTAGGCACTCAAGGGCACTAAGCAAGAGTGTGAAAACTGAGTTTCCTTGAGAGCTGCTTGGAAGCCTGATGGTGTGTGAAGTTAGTGAGCCAAATGGAGTTGTTCTCCCACAAGAACCACTCGGCTGATCCTTCTTCAATATGCCCTTCACCAACATGCAGTGTTTCCTTGATTGAATTAGCTCTCACACCAATATTTGCGTCTAGAGCCTTTGCATTGAGGGCTATCTGAAAACTGGCTGTGGCGCTGAAGTCTCCTGTGAATGTGGAGTTGCTGGAATGTGAAACCTGCATGTGGAGCATTCGTTTGTGTGGGATGCTCACCAAGCTTCATTTCAGTCCTAGGCACTCAAAGGGCACTAAGCATATAGTGTGAAAACTGAGTTTCCTTGAGAGCTGCTTGGAAGCCTGATGATGTGTGAAGTTAGTGAGCCAAATGAAGTTGTTCTCCCACAAGAACCACTCGGCTGATCCTTCTTCAATATGCCCTTCACCAACATGCAGTGTTTCCTTGATTGAATTAGCTCTCACACCAATATTTGCATCTAGAGCCTTTGCATTGAGGGCTATCTGAAAACGGCTGTGGCGCTGAAGTTGCCTGAGAATGTGGAGTTGGTGGCATGTGAAACCCGCATGTGGAGCATTCGTTTGTGTGGGATGCTCACAAAGCTTCATTTCAGTCCTAAGCACTCAAAGGGCACTAAGCATAGAGTGTGAAAACTGAGTTTCCTTGAGAGCTGCTTGGAAGCCTGATGGTGTGTGAAGTTAGTGAGCCAAATGGAGTTGTTCTCCCACAAGAACCACTCGGCTGATCCTTCTTCAATATGCCCTTCACCAACATGCAGTGTTTCCTTGATTGAATTAGCTCTCACACCAATATTTGCGTCTAGAGCCTTTGCATTGAGGGCTATCTGAAAACGGCTGTGGCGCTGAAGTTGCCTGTGAATGTGGAGTTGGTGGCATGTGAAACCCGCATGTGGAGCATTCGTTTGTGTGGGATGCTCACAAAGATTCATTTCAGTCCTAGGCGCTAAAACGGCACTTAGCATAGAGTGAAAACTGAGTTTCCTTGAGAGCTGCTTGGAAGCCTGATGGTGTGTGAAGTTACTGAGGGAAATGGAGTTGTTCTCCCACAAGAACCACTCGCCTGATCCTTCTTCAATATGCCCTTCACCAACATGCAGTGTTTCCTTGATTGAATTAGCTCTCACACCAATCTTTGTGTCTAGAGCCTTTGCATTGAGGGCTATCTGAAAACGGCTGTGGCGCTGAAGTTGCCTGTGAATGTGGAGTTGGTGGCATGTGAAACCCGCATGTGGAGCATTCGTTTGTGTGGGATGCTCTACCAGGTTCATTCCTAGATAATGCACTCAAAGGGCACTAAGCATAGAGCGTGAAAACTGAGTTTCCTTGAGAGCTGCTTGGAAGCCTGATGGTGTGTGAAGTTAGTGAGCCAAATGGAGTTGTTCTCCCACAAGAACCACTCGGCTGATCCTTCTTCAATATGCCCTTCACCAACATGCAGTGTTTCCTTGATTGAATTAGCTCTCACACCAATATTTGCGTCTAGAGCCTTTGCATTGCGGGCTATCTGAAAACGGCTGTGGCGCTGAAGTTGCCTGTGAATGTGGAGTTGTTGGCATGTGAAACCCGCATGTGGAGCATTCGTTTGTGTGGGATGCTCACAAAGCTTCATTTCAGTCCTAGGCACTCAAAGGGCACTAAGCATAGAGTGTGAAAACTGAGTTTCCTTGAGAGCTGCTTGGAACCTGATGGTGTGTGAAGTTAGTGAGCCAAATGGAGTTGTTCTCCCACAAGTACCACTCGGCTGATCCTTCTTCAATATGCCCTTCACCAACATGCAGTGTTTCCTTGATTGAATTAGCTCTCACACCCATATTTGCGTCTAGAGCCTTTGCATTGAGGGCTATCTGAAAACGGCTGTGGCGCTGAAGTTGCCTGTGAATGTGGAGTTGGTGGTATGTGAAACCCGCATGTGGAGCATTCGTTTGTGTGGGATGCTCTACCAGGTTCAATCCTAGATAATGCACTCATGAGGCACTAAGCATAGAGTGCGAAAACTGAGTTTCCTTGACAGCTGCTTGGAAGCCTGATGGTGTGTGAAGTTAGTGAGCCAAATGGAGTTGTTGTCTCACAAGAACCACTCGGCTGATCCTTCTTCAATATGCCCTTCTCCAACATGCAGTGTTTCCTTGATTGAATCAGCTCTCACACCAATACTTGCGTCTAGAGCCTTTGCATTGAGGGCTATATGAAAATGGCTGTGGCGCTGAAGTTGCCTGTGAATGTGGAGTTGGTGGAATGTGAAACCCGCATGTGGAGCATTCGATTGTGTGGGATGCTCACCAAGCTTCATTTCAGTCCTAGGCACTCAAAGGGCACTAAGCCTAGAGTGTGAAAACTGAGTTTCCTTGAGAGCTGCTTGGAAGCCTGATGGTGTGTGAAGTTAGTGAGCCAAATGGAGTTGTTCTCCCACAAGAACCACTCGGCTGATCCTTCTTCAATATGCCCTTCACCAGCATGCAGTGTTTCCTTGATTGAATAAGCTCTCACACCAATATTTGCGTCTACAGCCTTTGCATTGAGGGCTATCTGAAAACGGCTGTGGCGCTGAAGTTGCCTGAGAATGTGGAGTTGGTGGCATGTGAAACCCGCATGTGGAGCATTCGTTTGTGTGGGATGCTCTACCAGGTTCAATCCTAGATAATGCACTCAAAGGGCACTAAGCATAGAGTGCGAAAACTGAGTTTCCTTGAGAGCTGCTTGGAAGCCTGATGGTGTGTGAAGTTAGTGAGCCAAATGGAGTTGTTCTCCCACAAGAACCACTCAACTGATCCTTCTTCAATATGCCCTTCACCAACATGCAGTGTTTCCTTGATTGAATTAGCTCTCACACCAATATTTGCGTCTAGAGCCTTTGCATTGAGGGCTATCTGAAAACGACTGTGGCGCTGAAGTTGCCTGTGAATGTGGAGTTGGTGGCATGTGAAACCCGCATGTGGAGCATTCGTTTGTGTGGGATGCTCACCAAGCTTCATTTCAGTCCTAGGCACTCAAAGGGCACTAAGCATAGAGTGTGAAAACTGAGTTTCCTTGAGAGCTGCTTGGAAGCCTGATGGTGTGTGAAGTTAGTGAGCCAAATGGAGTTGTTCTCCCACAAGAACCACTCGGCTGATCCTTCTTCAATATGCCCTTCACCAACATGCAGTGTTTCCTTGATTGAATTAGCTCTCACACCCATATATGCGTCTAGAGACTTTGCATTGAGGGCTATCTGAAAACGGCTGTTTCGTTGAAGTTGCCTGAGAATGTGGAGTTGGTGGCATGTGAAACCCGCATGTGGAGCATTCGTTTGTGTGGGATGCTCACCAAGCTTCATTTCAGTCCTAGGCATTCAAAGGGCACTAAGCCTAGAGTGTGAAAAGTGAGTTTCCTTGAGAGCTGCTTGGAAGCCTGATGGTGTGTGAAGTTAGTGAGCCAAATGGAGTTGTTCTCCCACAAGAACCACTCGGCTGATCCTTCTTCAATTTGCCCTTCACCAACATGCAGTGTTTCCTTGATTGAATTAGCTCTCACACCCATTTTTGCGTCTAGAGCCTTTGCATTGAGGGCTATCTGAAAATGGCTGTTTCGCTGAAGTTGCCTGAGAATGGGGAGTTGGTGGCATGTGAAACCCGCATGTGGAGCATTCGATTGTGTGGGATGCTCTACCAGGATCATTCCTAGATAATGCACTCAAAGGGCACTTAGCATAGAGTGTGAAAACTGAGTTTCCTTGAGAGCTGCTTGGAAGCCTGATGGTGTGTGAAGTTAGTGAGCCAAATGGAGTTGTTCTCCCACAAGAAGCACTCGCCTGATCCTTCTTCAATATGCTCATCACCAACATGCAGTGTTTCCTTGATTGAATTAGCTCTCACACCAATCTTTGCGTCTAGAGACTTTGCATTGAGGGCTATCTGAAAACGGCTGTGGCGCTGAAGATGCCTGTGAATGTGGAGTTGGTGGCATGTGAAACCCGCATGTGGAGCATTCGTTTGTGTGGGATGCTCTACCAGGTTCAATCCGAGATAATGCACTAAAAGGGCACTAAGCATAGAGTGTGAAAACTGAGTTTCCTTGAGAGCTGCTTGGAAGCCTGATGGTGTGTGAAGTTAGTGAGCCAAATGGAGTTGTTCTCCCACAAGAACCACTCGGCTGATCCTTCTTCAATATGCCCTTCACCAATATGCAGTGTTTCCTTGATTGAATTAGATCTCACACCAATATTTGCATCTAGAGCCTTTGCATTTAGGGCTATCTGAAAACGGCTGTGGCGCTGAAGTTGCCTGTGAATGTGGAGTTGGTGGCATGTGAAACCCGCATGTGGAGCATTCGTTTGTGTGGGATGCTCACCAAGCTTCATTTCAGCCCTAGGCGCTAAAAGGGCACTTAGCATAGAGTGTGAAAACTGAGTTTCCTTGAGAGCTGCTTGGAAGCCTGATGGTGTGTGAAGTTAGTGAGCCAAATGGAGTTGTTCTCCCACAAGAACCACTCGGCTGATCCTTCTTCAATATGCCCTTCACCAACATGCAGTGTTTCCTTGATTGAATTAGCTCTCACACCCATATTTGCGTCTAGAGACTTTGCATTGAGGGCTATCTGAAAACGGCTGTGGCGCTGAAGTTGCCTGTGAATGTGGAGTTGGTGGCATGTGAAACCCGCATGTGGAGCATTCGTTTGTGTGGGATGCTCACAAAGCTTCATTTCAGTCCTAGGCACTCAAAGGGCACTAAGCATAGAGTGTGAAAACTGAGTTTCCTTGAGAGCTGCTTGGAAGCCTGATGGTGTGTGAAGTTAGTGAGCCAAATGGAGTTGTTCTCCAAAAAGAACCACTCGGCTGATCCTTCTTCAATATGCCCTTCACCAACATGCAGTGTTTCCTTGATTGAATTAGCTCTCACACCAATATTTGCATCTAGAGCCTTTGCATTGAGGGCTATCTGAAAACGGCTGTGGCGCTGAAGTTGCCTGTGAATGTGGAGTTGGTGGCATGTGAAACCCGCATGTGGAGCATTCGTTTGTGTGGGATGCTCTACCAGGTTCAATCCTAGATAATGCACTCAAAGGGCACTAAGCATAGAGTGTGAAAACTGAGTTTCCTTGAGAGCTGCTTGGAAGCCTGATGGTGTGTGAAGTTAGTGAGCCAAATGGAGTTGTTCTCCCACAAGAACCACTCGCCTGATCCTTCTTCAATATGCCCTTCACCAACATGCAGTGTTTCCTTGATTGAATTAGCTCTCACACCAATATTTGCGTCTAGAGCCTTTGCATTGAGGGCTATCTGAAAACGGCTGTGGCGCTGAAGTTGCCTGTGAATGTGGAGTTGGTGGCATGTGAAACCCGCATGTGGAGCATTCGTTTGTGTGGGATGCTCACAAAGCTTCATTTCAGTCCTAGGCACTCAAAGGGCACTAAGCATAGAGTGTGAAAACTGAGTTTCCTTGAGAGCTGCTTGGAAGCCTGATGGTGTGTGAAGTTAATGAGCCAAATGGAGTTGTTCTCCCACAAGAACCACTCGGCTGATCCTTCTTCAATATGCCCTTCCCCAACATGCAATGTTTCCTTGATTGAATTAGCTCTCACACCCATATTTGCGTCTAGAGCCTTTGCATTGAGGGCTATCTGAAAACGGCTGTGGCGCTGAAGTTGCCTGTGAATGTGGAGTTGGTGGCATGTGAAACCCGCATGTGGAGCATTCGTTTGTGTGGGATGCTCTACCAGGTTCAATCCGAGATAATGCACTAAAAGGGCACTAAGCATAGAGTGTGAAAACTGAGTTTCCTTGAGAGCTGCTTGGAAGCCTGATGGTGTGTGAAGTTAGTGAGCCAAATGGAGTTGTTCTCCCACAAGAACCACTCGGCTGATCCTTCTTCAATATGCCCTTCACCAATATGCAGTGTTTCCTTGATTGAATTAGATCTCACACCAATATTTGCATCTAGAGCCTTTGCATTTAGGGCTATCTGAAAACGGCTGTGGCGCTGAAGTTGCCTGTGAATGTGGAGTTGGTGGCATGTGAAACCCGCATGTGGAGCATTCGTTTGTGTGGGATGCTCACCAAGCTTCATTTCAGCCCTAGGCGCTAAAAGGGCACTTAGCATAGAGTGTGAAAACTGAGTTTCCTTGAGAGCTGCTTGGAAGCCTGATGGTGTGTGAAGTTAGTGAGCCAAATGGAGTTGTTCTCCCACAAGAACCACTCGGCTGATCCTTCTTCAATATGCCCTTCACCAACATGCAGTGTTTCCTTGATTGAATTAGCTCTCACACCCATATTTGCGTCTAGAGACTTTGCATTGAGGGCTATCTGAAAACGGCTGTGGCGCTGAAGTTGCCTGTGAATGTGGAGTTGGTGGCATGTGAAACCCGCATGTGGAGCATTCGTTTGTGTGGGATGCTCACAAAGCTTCATTTCAGTCCTAGGCACTCAAAGGGCACTAAGCATAGAGTGTGAAAACTGAGTTTCCTTGAGAGCTGCTTGGAAGCCTGATGGTGTGTGAAGTTAGTGAGCCAAATGGAGTTGTTCTCCAAAAAGAACCACTCGGCTGATCCTTCTTCAATATGCCCTTCACCAACATGCAGTGTTTCCTTGATTGAATTAGCTCTCACACCAATATTTGCATCTAGAGCCTTTGCATTGAGGGCTATCTGAAAACGGCTGTGGCGCTGAAGTTGCCTGTGAATGTGGAGTTGGTGGCATGTGAAACCCGCATGTGGAGCATTCGTTTGTGTGGGATGCTCTACCAGGTTCAATCCTAGATAATGCACTCAAAGGGCACTAAGCATAGAGTGTGAAAACTGAGTTTCCTTGAGAGCTGCTTGGAAGCCTGATGGTGTGTGAAGTTAGTGAGCCAAATGGAGTTGTTCTCCCACAAGAACCACTCGCCTGATCCTTCTTCAATATGCCCTTCACCAACATGCAGTGTTTCCTTGATTGAATTAGCTCTCACACCAATATTTGCGTCTAGAGCCTTTGCATTGAGGGCTATCTGAAAACGGCTGTGGCGCTGAAGTTGCCTGTGAATGTGGAGTTGGTGGCATGTGAAACCCGCATGTGGAGCATTCGTTTGTGTGGGATGCTCACAAAGCTTCATTTCAGTCCTAGGCACTCAAAGGGCACTAAGCATAGAGTGTGAAAACTGAGTTTCCTTGAGAGCTGCTTGGAAGCCTGATGGTGTGTGAAGTTAATGAGCCAAATGGAGTTGTTCTCCCACAAGAACCACTCGGCTGATCCTTCTTCAATATGCCCTTCCCCAACATGCAATGTTTCCTTGATTGAATTAGCTCTCACACCCATATTTGCGTCTAGAGCCTTTGCATTGAGGGCTATCTGAAAACGGCTGTGGCGCTGAAGTTGCCTGTGAATGTGGAGTTGGTGGCATGTGAAACCCGCATGTGGAGCATTCGTTTGTGTGGGATGCTCTACCAGGTTCAATCCGAGATAATGCACTAAAAGGGCACTAAGCATAGAGTGTGAAAACTGAGTTTCCTTGAGAGCTGCTTGGAAGCCTGATGGTGTGTGAAGTTAGTGAGCCAAATGGAGTTGTTCTCCCACAAGAACCACTCGGCTGATCCTTCTTCAATATGCCCTTCACCAATATGCAGTGTTTCCTTGATTGAATTAGATCTCACACCAATATTTGCATCTAGAGCCTTTGCATTTAGGGCTATCTGAAAACGGCTGTGGCGCTGAAGTTGCCTGTGAATGTGGAGTTGGTGGCATGTGAAACCCGCATGTGGAGCATTCGTTTGTGTGGGATGCTCACCAAGCTTCATTTCAGCCCTAGGCGCTAAAAGGGCACTTAGCATAGAGTGTGAAAACTGAGTTTCCTTGAGAGCTGCTTGGAAGCCTGATGGTGTGTGAAGTTAGTGAGCCAAATGGAGTTGTTCTCCCACAAGAACCACTCGGCTGATCCTTCTTCAATATGCCCTTCACCAACATGCAGTGTTTCCTTGATTGAATTAGCTCTCACACCCATATTTGCGTCTAGAGACTTTGCATTGAGGGCTATCTGAAAACGGCTGTGGCGCTGAAGTTGCCTGTGAATGTGGAGTTGGTGGCATGTGAAACCCGCATGTGGAGCATTCGTTTGTGTGGGATGCTCACAAAGCTTCATTTCAGTCCTAGGCACTCAAAGGGCACTAAGCATAGAGTGTGAAAACTGAGTTTCCTTGAGAGCTGCTTGGAAGCCTGATGGTGTGTGAAGTTAGTGAGCCAAATGGAGTTGTTCTCCAAAAAGAACCACTCGGCTGATCCTTCTTCAATATGCCCTTCACCAACATGCAGTGTTTCCTTGATTGAATTAGCTCTCACACCAATATTTGCATCTAGAGCCTTTGCATTGAGGGCTATCTGAAAACGGCTGTGGCGCTGAAGTTGCCTGTGAATGTGGAGTTGGTGGCATGTGAAACCCGCATGTGGAGCATTCGTTTGTGTGGGATGCTCTACCAGGTTCAATCCTAGATAATGCACTCAAAGGGCACTAAGCATAGAGTGTGAAAACTGAGTTTCCTTGAGAGCTGCTTGGAAGCCTGATGGTGTGTGAAGTTAGTGAGCCAAATGGAGTTGTTCTCCCACAAGAACCACTCGCCTGATCCTTCTTCAATATGCCCTTCACCAACATGCAGTGTTTCCTTGATTGAATTAGCTCTCACACCAATATTTGCGTCTAGAGCCTTTGCATTGAGGGCTATCTGAAAACGGCTGTGGCGCTGAAGTTGCCTGTGAATGTGGAGTTGGTGGCATGTGAAACCCGCATGTGGAGCATTCGTTTGTGTGGGATGCTCACAAAGCTTCATTTCAGTCCTAGGCACTCAAAGGGCACTAAGCATAGAGTGTGAAAACTGAGTTTCCTTGAGAGCTGCTTGGAAGCCTGATGGTGTGTGAAGTTAATGAGCCAAATGGAGTTGTTCTCCCACAAGAACCACTCGGCTGATCCTTCTTCAATATGCCCTTCCCCAACATGCAATGTTTCCTTGATTGAATTAGCTCTCACACCCATATTTGCGTCTAGAGCCTTTGCATTGAGGGCTATCTGAAAACGGCTGTGGCGCTGAAGTTGCCTGTGAATGTGGAGTTGGTGGCATGTGAAACCCGCATGTGGAGCATTCGTTTGTGTGGGATGCTCACAAAGCTTCATTTCAGTCCTAAGCACTCAACGGGCACTAAGCATAGAGTGTGAAAACTGAGTTTCCTTGAGAGCTGCTTGGAAGCCTGATGGTGTGTGAAGTTAGTGAGCCAAATGGAGTTGTTCTCCCACAAGAACCACTCGGCTGATCCTTCTTCTCTATGCCCTTCACCAACATGCAGTGTTTTCTTGATTGAATTAGCTCTCACACCAATATTTGCGTCTAGAGCTTTTGCATTGAGGGCTATCTGAAAATGGTTGTTTCGCTGAAGTTGCCTGAGAATGTGGAGTTGGTGGCATGTGAAACCCGCATGTGCAGCATTCGTTTGTGTGGGATGCTCTACCAGGTTCAATCCTAGATAATGCAATCAAAGGGCACTAAGCATAGAGTGTGAAAACTGAGTTTCCTTGAGAGCTGCTTGGAAACCTGATGGTGTGTGAAGTTAGTGAGCCAAATGGAGTTGTTCTCCCACAAGAACCACTCGGCTGATCCTTCTTCAATATGCCCTTCACCAACATGCAGTGTTTCCTTGATTGAATTAGCTCTCACACCAATATTTGCGTCTAGAGCCTTTGCATTGAGGGCTATCTGAAAACGGCTGTGGCGCTGAAGTTGCCTGTGAATGTGGAGTTGGTGTAATGTGAAACCCGCATGTGGAGCATTCGATTGTGTGGGATGCTCACCAAGCTTCATTTCAGTCCTAGGCACTCAAAGGGCACTAAGCATAGAGTGTGAAAACTGAGTTTCCTTGAGAGCTGCTTGGAAGCCTGATGGTGTGTGAAGTTAGTGAGCCAAATGGAGTTGTTCTCCCACAAGAACCACTCGGCTGATCCTTCTTCAATATGCCCTTCACCAGCATGCAGTGTTTCCTTGATTGAATAAGCTCTCACACCAATATTTGCGTCTAGAGCCTTTGCATTGAGGGCTATCTGAAAACGGCTGTGGCGCTGAAGTTGCCTGTGAATGTGGAGTTGGTGGCATGTGAAACCCGCATGTGGAGCATTCGTTTGTGTGGGATGCTCTACCAGCTTCAATCCTAGATAATGCACTCAAAGGGCACTAAGCATAGAGTGTGAAAACTGAGTTTCCTTGAGAGCTGCTTGGAAGCCTGATGGTGTGTGAAGTTAGTGAGCCAAATGGAGTTGTTCTCCCACAAGAACCACTCGGCTGATCCTTCTTCAATATGCCCTTCACCAACATGCAGTGTTTCCTTGATTGAATTAGCTCTCACACCAATATTTGCGTCTAGAGCCTTTGCATTGAGGGCTATCTGAAAACGGCTGTGGCGCTGAAGTTGCCTGTGAATGTGGAGTTGGTGGCATGTGAAACCCGCATGTGGAGCATTCGTTTGTGTGGGATGCTCACCAAGCTTCATTTCAGTCCTAGGCACTCAAAGGGCACTAAGCATAGAGTGTGACAACTGAGTTTCCTTGAGAGCTGCTTGGAAGCCTGATGGTGTGTGACGTTAGTGAGCCAAATGGAGTTGTTCTCCCACAAGAACCACTCGGCTGATCCTTCTTCAATATGCCCTTCACCAACATGCAGTGTTTCCTTGATTGAATTAGCTCTCACACCCATATATGCGTCTAGAGACTTTGCATTGAGGGCTATCTGAAAACGGCTGTTTCGTTGAAGTTGCCTGAGAATGTGGAGTTGGTGGCATGTGAAACCCGCATGTGGAGCATTCGTTTGTGTGGGATGCTCACCAAGATTCATTTCAGCCCTAGGCGCTAAAAGGGCACTTAGCATAGAGTGTGAAAACTGAGTTTCCTTGAGAGCTGCTTGGAAGCCTGATGGTGTGTGAAGTTAGTGAGCCAAATGGAGTTGTTCTCCCACAAGAACCACTCGGCTGATCCTTCTTCAATATGCCCTTCACCAACATGCAGTGTTTCCTTGATTGAATTAGCTCTCACACCAATATTTGCGTCTAGAGCCTTTGCATTGAGGGCTATCTGAAAATGGCTGTGGCGCTGAAGTTGCCTGTGAATGTGGAGTTGGTGTAATGTGAAACCCGCATGTGGAGCATTCGATTGTGTGGGATGCTCACCAAGCTTCATTTCAGTCCTAGGCACTCAAAGGGCACTAAGCATAGAGTGTGAAAACTGAGTTTCCTTGAGAGCTGCTTGGAAGCCTGATGGTGTGTGAAGTTAGTGAGCCAAATGGAGTTGTTCTCCCACAAGAACCACTCGGCTGATCCTTCTTCAATATGCCCTTCACCAGCATGCAGTGTTTCCTTGATTGAATAAGCTCTCACACCAATATTTGCGTCTAGAGCCTTTGCATTGAGGGCTATCTGAAAACGGCTGTGGCGCTGAAGTTGCCTGTGAATGTGGAGTTGGTGGCATGTGAAACCCGCATGTGGAGCATTCGTTTGTGTGGGATGCTCTACCAGCTTCAATCCTAGATAATGCACTCAAAGGGCACTAAGCATAGAGTGTGAAAACTGAGTTTCCTTGAGAGCTGCTTGGAAGCCTGATGGTGTGTGAAGTTAGTGAGCCAAATGGAGTTGTTCTCCCACAAGAACCACTCGGCTGATCCTTCTTCAATATGCCCTTCACCAACATGCAGTGTTTCCTTGATTGAATTAGCTCTCACACCAATATTTGCGTCTAGAGCCTTTGCATTGAGGGCTATCTGAAAACGGCTGTGGCGCTGAAGTTGCCTGTGAATGTGGAGTTGGTGGCATGTGAAACCCGCATGTGGAGCATTCGTTTGTGTGGGATGCTCACCAAGCTTCATTTCAGTCCTAGGCACTCAAAGGGCACTAAGCATAGAGTGTGACAACTGAGTTTCCTTGAGAGCTGCTTGGAAGCCTGATGGTGTGTGAAGTTAGTGAGCCAAATGGAGTTGTTCTCCCACAAGAACCACTCGGCTGATCCTTCTTCAATATGCCCTTCACCAACATGCAGTGTTTCCTTGATTGAATTAGCTCTCACACCAATATTTGCGTCTAGAGACTTTGCATTGAGGGCTATCTGAAAACGGCTGTTTCGTTGAAGTTGCCTGTGAATGTGGAGTTGGTGGCATGTGATAACCGCATGTGGAGCATTCGTTTGTGTGGGATGCTCACAAAGCTTCATTTCAGTCCTAGGCACTCAAAGGGCACTAAGCAAAGAGTGTGAAAACTGAGTTTCCTTGAGAGCTGCTTGGAAGCCTGATGGTGTGTGAAGTTAGTGAGCCAAATGGAGTTGTTCTCCCACAAGAACCACTCGGCTGATCCTTCTTCAATATGCCCTTCACCAACATGCAGTGTTTCCTTGATTGAATTAGCTCTCACACCCATATTTGCGTCTAGAGCCTTTGCATTGAGGGCTATCTGAAAACGGCTGTGGCGCTGAAGTTGCCTGTGAATGTGGAGTTGGTGGCATGTGAAACCCGCATGTGGAGCATTCGTTTGTGTGGGATGCTCACAAAGCTTCATTTCAGACATAGGCACTCAAAGGGCACTAAGCATAGAGTGTGAAAACTGAGTTTCCTTGAGAGCTGCTTGGAAGCCTGATGGTGTGTGAAGTTAGTGAGCCAAATGGAGTTGTTCTCCCACAAGAACCACTCGGCTGATCCTTCTTCAATATGCCCTTCACCAACATGCAGTGTTTCCTTGATTGAATTAGCTCTCACACCAATATTTGCGTCTAGAGCCTTTGCATTGAGGGCTATCTGAAAACGGCTGTGGCGCTGAAGTTGCCTGTGAATGTGGAGTTGGTGGCATGTGAAACCCGCATGTGGAGCATTCGTTTGTGTGGGATGCTCTACCAGGTTCAATCCTAGATAATGCACTCAAAGGGCACTAAGCATAGAGTGTGAAAACTGAGTTTCCTTGAGAGCTGCTTGGAAGCCTGATGGTGTGTGAAGTTAGTGAGCCAAATGGAGTTGTTCTCCCACAAGAACCATTCGCCTGATCCTTCTTCAATATGCCCTTCACCAACATGCAGTGTTTCCTTGATTGAATTAGCTCTCACACCAATATTTGCATCTAGAGCCTTTGCATTGAGGGCTATCTGAAAACGGCTGTGGCGCTGAAGTTGCCTGTGAATGTGGAGGTGGTGGCATGTGAAACCCGCATGTGGAGCATTCGTTTGTGTGGGATGCTCACAAAGCATCATTTCAGTCCTAAGCACTCAAAGGGCACTAAGTAGAGAGTGTGAAAACTGAGTTTCCTTGAGAGCTGCTTGGAAGCCTGATGGTGTGTGAAGTTAGTGAGCCAAATGGAGTTGTTCTCCCACAAGAACCACTCAGCTGATCCTTCTTCAATATGCCCTTCACCAACATGCAGTGTTTCCTTGATTGAATTAGCTCTCACACCCATATTTGCGTCTAGAGCCTTTGCATTGAGGGCTATCTGAAAACAGCTATGGCGCTGAAGTTTCCTGAGAATGTGGAGTTGGTGGCATGTGAAACCCGCATGTGGAGCATTCGATTGTGTGGGATGCTCTACCAGGTTCAATCCTAGATAATGCACTCAAAGGGCACTAAGCATAGAGTGTGCAAACTGTGTTTTCTTGACAGCTGCTTGGAAGCCTGATGGTGTTGAAGTTAGTGAGCCAAATGGAGTTGTTCTCCCACAAGAAGCACTCGCCTGATCCTTCTTCAATATGCCCTTCACCAACATGCAGTGTTTCCTTGATTGAATTAGCTCTCACACCCATATTTGCGTCTAGAGCCTTTGCATTGAGGGCTATCTGAAAATGGCTGTGGCGCTGAAGTTGCCTGTGAATGTGGAGTTGGTGGCATGTGAAACCTGCATGTGGAGCATTCGTTTGTGTGGGATGCTCACCAAGCTTCATTTCAGTCCTAGGCACTCAAAGGGCACTAAGCATAGAGTGTGAAAACTGAGTTTCCTTGAGAGCTGCTTGGAAGCCTGATGGTGTGTGAAGTTAGTGAGCCAAATGGAGTTGTTCTCCCACAAGAACCACTCGGCTGATCCTTCTTCAATATGCCCTTCACCAACATGCAGTGTTTCCTTGATTGAATTAGCTCTCACACCCATATTTGCGTCTAGAGCCTTTGCATTGAGGGCTATCTGAAAACGGCTGTGGCGCTGAAGTTGCCTGTGAATGTGGAGTTGGTGGCATGTGAAACCCGCATGTGGAGCATTCGATTGTGTGGGATGCTCTACCAGGTTCAATCCTAGATAATGCACTCAAAGGGCACTAAGCATAGAGTGTGCAGTCTGAGTTTTCTTGACAGCTGCTTGGAAGCCGGATGGTGTGTGAAGTTAGTGAGCCAAATGGAGTTGTTCTCCCACAAGAACCACTCGGCTGATCCTTCTTCTCTATGCCCTTCACCAACATGCAGTGTTTCCTTGATTGAATTAGCTCTCACACCCATATTTGCGTCTAGAGCCTTTGCATTGAGGGCTATCTGAAAATGGCTGTGGCGCTGAAGTTGCCTGTGAATGTGGAGTTGGTGGAATGTGAAACCTGCATGTGGAGCATTCGTTTGTGTGGGATGCTCACCAAGCTTCATTTCAGTCCTAGGCACTCAAAGGGCACTAAGCATAGAGTGTGAAAACTGAGTTTCCTTGAGAGCTGCTTGGAAGCCTGATGGTGTGTGAAGTTAGTGAGCCAAATGAAGTTGTTCTCCCACAAGAACCACTCGGCTGATCCTTCTTCAATATGCCCTTCACCAACATGCAGTGTTTCCTTGATTGAATTAGCTCTCACACCAATATTTGCATCTAGAGCCTTTGCATTGAGGGCTATCTGAAAACGGCTGTGGCGCTGAAGTTGCCTGTGAATGTGGAGTTGGTGGCATGTGAAACCCGCATGTGGAGCATTCGTTTGTGTGGGATGCTTCCAAAGCTTCATTTCAGTCCTAAGCACTCAAAGGGTACTAAGCAGAGAGTGTGAAAACTGAGTTTCCTTGAGAGCTGCTTGGAAGCCTGATGGTGTGTGAAGTTAGTGAGCCAAATGAAGTTGTTCTCCCACAAGAACCACTCGGCTGATCCTTCTTCAATATGCCCTTCACCAACATGCAGTGCTTCCTTGATTGAATTAGCTCTCACACCCATTTTTGCGTCTAGAGCCTTTGCATTGAGGGCTATCTGAAAACGGCTGTGGCGCTGAAGTTGCCTGTGAATGTGGAGTTGGTGGCATGTGAAACCCGCATGTGGAGCATTCGTTTGTGTGGGATGCTCACCAAGCTTCATTTCAGCCCTAGGCGCTAAAAGGGCACTTAGCATAGAGTGTGAAAACTGAGTTTCCTTGAGAGCTGCTTGGAAGCCTGATGGTGTGTGAAGTTAGTGAGCCAAATGGAGTTGTTCTCCCACAAGAACCACTCGGCTGATCCTTCTTCAATATGCCCTTCACCAACATGCAGTGTTTCCTTGATTGAATTAGCTCTCACACCAATATTTGCGTCTAGAGCCTTTGCATTGAGGGCTATCTGAAAACGGCTGTGGCGCTGAAGTTGCCTGTGAATGTGGAGTTGGTGGCATGTGAAACCCGCATGTGGAGCATTCGTTTGTGTGGGATGCTCACCAGGTTCAATCCTAGATAATGCACTCAAAGGGCACTAAGCATAGAGTGTGAAAACTGAGTTTCCTTGAGAGCTGCTTGGAAACCTGATGGTGTGTGAAGTTAGTGAGCCAAATGGAGTTGTTCTCCCACAAGAACCACTCGGCTGATCCTTTTTCAATATGCCCTTCACCAACATGCAGTGTTTCCTTGATTGAATTAGCTCTCACACCAATATTTGCGTCTAGAGCCTTTGCATTGAGGGCTATCTGAAAACGGCTGTGGCGCTGAAGTTGCCTGAGAATGTGGAGTTGGTGGCATGTGAAACCCGCATGTGGAGCATTCGTTTGTGTGGGATGCTCACAAAGCTTCATTTCAGTCCTAGGCACTCAAAGGGCACTAAGCATGGAGTGTGAAAACTGAGTTTCCTTGAGAGCTGCTTGGAAGTCTGATGGTGTGTGAAGTTAGTGAGCCAAATGGAGTTGTTCTCCCACAAGAAGCACTCGGCTGATCCTTCTTCAATATGCCCTTCACCAACATGCAGTGTTTCCTTGATTGAATTAGCTCTCACACCAATATTTGCGTCTAGAGCCTTTGCATTGAGGGCTATCTGAAAACGGCTGTGGCGCTGAAGTTGCCTGTGAATGTGGAGTTGGTGGCATGTGAAACCCGCATGTGGAGCATTCGTTTGTGTGGGATGCTCTACCAGGTTCAATCCTAGATAATGCACTCAAAGGGCACTAAGCATAGAGTGTGAAAACTGAGTTTCCTTGAGAGCTGCTTGGAAGCCTGATGGTGTGTGAAGTTAGTGAGCCAAATGGAGTTGTTCTCCCACAAGAACCACTCGCCTGATCCTTCTTCAATATGCCCTTCACCAACATGCAGTGTTTCCTTGATTGAATTAGCTCTCACACCAATATTTGCGTCTAGAGCCTTTGCATTGAGGGCTATCTGAAAATGGCTGTGGCGCTGAAGTCTCCTGTGAATGTGGAGTTGGTGGAATGTGAAACCTGCATGTGGAGCATTCGTTTGTGTGGGATGCTCACCAAGCTTCATTTCAGTCCTAGGCACTCAAAGGGCACTAAGCATATAGTGTGAAAACTGAGTTTCCTTGAGAGCTGCTTGGAAGCCTGATGGTGTGTGAAGTTAGTGAGCCAAATGAAGTTGTTCTCCCACAAGAACCACTCGGCTGATCCTTCTTCAATATGCCCTTCACCAACATGCAGTGTTTCCTTGATTGAATTAGCTCTCACACCAATATTTGCATCTAGAGCCTTTGCATTGAGGGCTATCTGAAAACGGCTGTGGCGCTGAAGTTGCCTGTGAATGTGGAGTTGGTGGCATGTGAAACCCGCATGTGGAGCATTCGTTTGTGTGGGATGCTCACAAAGCTTCATTTCAGTCCTAAGCACTCAAAGGGCACTAAGCAGAGAGTGTGAAAACTGAGTTTCCTTGAGAGCTGCTTGGAAGCCTGATGGTGTGTGAAGTTAGTGAGCCAAATGGAGTTGTTCTCCCACAAGAACCACTCGGCTGATCCTTCTTCAATATGCCCTTCACCAACATGCAGTGTTTCCTTAATTGAATTAGCTCTCACACCCATATTTGCGTCTAGAGCCTTTGCATTGAGGGCTATCTGAAAACGGCTGTGGCGCTGAAGTTGCCTGTGAATGTGGAGTTGGTGGCATGTGAAACCCGCATGTGGAGCATTCGTTTGTGTGGGATGCTCACCAAGCTTCATTTCAGCCCTAGGCGCTAAAAGGGCACTTAGCATAGAGTGTGAAAACTGAGTTTCCTTGAGAGCTGCTTGGAAGCCTGATGGTGTGTGAAGTTAGTGAGCCAAATGGAGTTGTTCTCCCACAAGAACCACTCGGCTGATCCTTCTTCAATATGCCCTTCACCAACATGCAGTGTTTCCTTAATTGAATTAGCTCTCACACCAATATTTGCGTCTAGAGCCTTTGCATTGAGGGCTATCTGAAAACGGCTGTGGCGCTGAAGTTGCCTGTGAATGTGGAGTTGGTGGCATGTGAAACCCGCATGTGGAGCATTCGTTTGTGTGGGATGCTCACAAAGCTTCATTTCAGTCCTAGGCACTCAAAGGGCACTAAGCATAGAGCGTGAAAACTGAGTTTCCTTGAGAGCTGCTTGGAAGCCTGATGGTGTGTGAAGTTAGTGAGCCAAATGGAGTTGTTCTCCCACAAGAACCACTCGGCTGATCCTTCTTCAATATGCCCTTCACCAACATGCAGTGTTTCCTTGATTGAATTAGCTCTCACACCCATATTTGCGTCTAGAGCCTTTGCATTGAGGGCTATCTGAAAACGGCTGTGGCGCTGAAGTTGCCTGTGAATGTGGAGTTGGTGGCATGTGAAACCCGCATGTGGAGCATTCGTTTGTGTGGGATGCTCACAAAGCTTCATTTCAGTCCTAAGCACTCAACGGGCACTAAGCATAGAGTGTGAAAACTGAGTTTCCTTGAGAGCTGCTTGGAAGCCTGATGGTGTGTGAAGTTAGTGAGCCAAATGGAGTTGTTCTCCCACAAGAACCACTCGGCTGATCCTTCTTCTCTATGCCCTTCACCAACATGCAGTGTTTTCTTGATTGAATTAGCTCTCACACCAATATTTGCGTCTAGAGCTTTTGCATTGAGGGCTATCTGAAAATGGTTGTTTCGCTGAAGTTGCCTGAGAATGTGGAGTTGGTGGCATGTGAAACCCGCATGTGCAGCATTCGTTTGTGTGGGATGCTCTACCAGGTTCAATCCTAGATAAGGCAATCAAAGGGCACTAAGCATAGAGTGTGAAAACTGAGTTTCCTTGAGAGCTGCTTGGAAACCTGATGGTGTGTGAAGTTAGTGAGCCAAATGGAGTTGTTCTCCCACAAGAACCACTCGGCTGATCCTTCTTCAATATGCCCTTCACCAACATGCAGTGTTTCCTTGATTGAATTAGCTCTCACACCAATATTTGCGTCTAGAGCCTTTGCATTGAGGGCTATCTGAAAACGGCTGTGGCGCTGAAGTTGCCTGTGAATGTGGAGTTGGTGGCATGTGAAACCCGCATGTGGAGCATTCGTTTGTGTGGGATGCTCTACCAGGTTCAATCCTAGATAATGCACTCAAAGGGCACTAAGCATAGAGTGTGAAAACTGAGTTTCCTTGAGAGCTGCTTGGAAGCCTGATGGTGTGTGAAGTTAGTGAGCCAAATGGAGTTGTTCTCCCACAAGAACCACTCGGCTGATCCTTCTTCAATATGCCCTTCACCAACATGCAGTGTTTCCTTGATTGAATTAGCTCTCACACCAATATTTGCGTCTAGAGCCTTTGCATTGAGGGCTATCTGAAAATGGCTGTGGCGCTGAAGTCTCCTGTGAATGTGGAGTTGGTGGAATGTGAAACCTGCATGTGGAGCATTCGTTTGTGTGGGATGCTCACCAAGCTTCATTTCAGTCCTAGGCACTCAAAGGGCACTAAGCATATAGTGTGAAAACTGAGTTTCCTTGAGAGCTGCTTGGAAGCCTGATGGTGTGTGAAGTTAGTGAGCCAAATGAAGTTGTTCTCCCACAAGAACCACTCGGCTGATCCTTCTTCAATATGCCCTTCACCAACATGCAGTGTTTCCTTGATTGAATTAGCTCTCACACCAATATTTGCATCTAGAGCCTTTGCATTGAGGGCTATCTGAAAACGGCTGTGGCGCTGAAGTTGCCTGTGAATGTGGAGTTGGTGGCATGTGAAACCCGCATGTGGAGCATTCGTTTGTGTGGGATGCTCACAAAGCTTCATTTCAGTCCTAAGCACTCAAAGGGCACTAAGCAGAGAGTGTGAAAACTGAGTTTCCTTGAGAGCTGCTTGGAAGCCTGATGGTGTGTGAAGTTAGTGAGCCAAATGGAGTTGTTCTCCCACAAGAACCACTCGGCTGATCCTTCTTCAATATGCCCTTCACCAACATGCAGTGTTTCCTTGATTGAATTAGCTCTCACACCCATATTTGCGTCTAGAGCCTTTGCATTGAGGGCTATCTGAAAACGGCTGTGGCGCTGAAGTTGCCTGTGAATGTGGAGTTGGTGGCATGTGAAACCCGCATGTGGAGCATTCGTTTGTGTGGGATGCTCACAAAGCTTCATTTCAGCCCTAGGCGCTAAAAGGGCACTTAGCATAGAGTGTGAAAACTGAGTTTCCTTGAGAGCTGCTTGGAAGCCTGATGGTGTGTGAAGTTAGTGAGCCAAATGGAGTTGTTCTCCCACAAGAACCACTCGGCTGATCCTTCTTCAATATGCCCTTCACCAACATGCAGTGTTTCCTTAATTGAATTAGCTCTCACACCAATATTTGCGTCTAGAGCCTTTGCATTGAGGGCTATCTGAAAACGGCTGTGGCGCTGAAGTTGCCTGTGAATGTGGAGTTGGTGGCATGTGAAACCCGCATGTGGAGCATTCGTTTGTGTGGGATGCTCACAAAGCTTCATTTCAGTCCTAGGCACTCAAAGGGCACTAAGCATAGAGTGTGAAAACTGAGTTTCCTTGAGAGCTGCTTGGAAGCCTGATGGTGTGTGAAGTTAGTGAGCCAAATGGAGTTGTTCTCCCACAAGAACCACTCGGCTGATCCTTCTTCAATATGCCCTTCACCAACATGCAGTGTTTCCTTGATTGAATTAGCTCTCACACCCATATTTGCGTCTAGAGCCTTTGCATTGAGGGCTATCTGAAAACGGCTGTGGCGCTGAAGTTGCCTGTGAATGTGGAGTTGGTGGCATGTGAAACCCGCATGTGGAGCATTCGTTTGTGTGGGATGCTCACAAAGCTTCATTTCAGTCCTAAGCACTCAACGGGCACTAAGCATAGAGTGTGAAAACTGAGTTTCCTTGAGAGCTGCTTGGAAGCCTGATGGTGTGTGAAGTTAGTGAGCCAAATGGAGTTGTTCTCCCACAAGAACCACTCGGCTGATCCTTCTTCTCTATGCCCTTCAGCAACATGCAGTGTTTCCTTGATTGAATTAGCTCTCACACCAATATTTGCGTCTAGAGCTTTTGCATTGAGGGCTATCTGAAAATGGTTGTTTCGCTGAAGTTGCCTGAGAATGTGGAGTTGGTGGCATGTGAAACCCGCATGTGCAGCATTCGTTTGTGTGGGATGCTCTACCAGGTTCAATCCTAGATAATGCAATCAAAGGGCACTAAGCATAGAGTGTGAAAACTGAGTTTCCTTGAGAGCTGCTTGGAAACCTGATGGTGTGTGAAGTTAGTGAGCCAAATGGAGTTGTTCTCCCACAAGAACCACTCGGCTGATCCTTCTTCAATATGCCCTTCACCAACATGCAGTGTTTCCTTGATTGAATTAGCTCTCACACCAATATTTGCGTCTAGAGCCTTTGCATTGAGGGCTATCTGAAAACGGCTGTGGCGCTGAAGTTGCCTGTGAATGTGGAGTTGGTGGCATGTGAAACCCGCATGTGGAGCATTCGTTTGTGTGGGATGCTCACCAAGCTTCATTTCAGTCCTAGGCGCTAAAACGGCACTTAGCATAGAGTGAAAACTGAGTTTCCTTGAGAGCTGCTTGGAAGCCTGATGGTGTTTGAAGTTACTGAGCCAAATGGAGTTGTTCTCCCACAAGAACCACTCGGCTGATCCTTCTTCAATATGCCCTTCACCAACATGCAGTGTTTCCTTGATTGAATTAGCTCTCACACCAATCTTTGCGTCTAGAGCCTTTGCATTGAGGGCTATCTGAAAACGGCTGTGGCGCTGAAGTTGCCTGTGAATGTGGAGTTGGTGGCATGTGAAACCCGCATGTGGAGCATTCGTTTGTGTGGGATGCTCTACCAGGTTCATTCCTAGATAATGCACTCAAAGGGCACTAAGCATAGAGCGTGAAAACTGAGTTTCCTTGAGAGCTGCTTGGAAGCCTGATGGTGTGTGAAGTTAGTGAGCCAAATGGAGTTGTTCTCCCACAAGAACCACTCGGCTGATCCTTCTTCAATATGCCCTTCACCAACATGCAGTGTTTCCTTGATTGAATTAGCTCTCACACCAATATTTGCGTCTAGAGCCTTTGCATTGAGGGCTATCTGAAAATGGCTGTGGCGCTGAAGTTGCCTGTGAATGTGGAGTTGGTGTAATGTGAAACCCGCATGTGGAGCATTCGATTGTGTGGGATGCTCACCAAGCTTCATTTCAGTCCTAGGCACTCAAAGGGCACTAAGCATAGAGTGTGAAAACTGAGTTTCCTTGAGAGCTGCTTGGAAGCCTGATGGTGTGTGAAGTTAGTGAGCCAAATGGAGTTGTTCTCCCACAAGAACCACTCGGCTGATCCTTCTTCAATATGCCCTTCACCAGCATGCAGTGTTTCCTTGATTGAATAAGCTCTCACACCCATATTTGCGTCTAGAGCCTTTGCATTGAGGGCTATCTGAAAACGGCTGTGGCGCTGAAGTTGCCTGTGAATGTGGAGTTGGTGGCATGTGAAACCCGCATGTGGAGCATTCGTTTGTGTGGGATGCTCTACCAGCTTCAATCCTAGATAATGCACTCAAAGGGCACTAAGCATAGAGTGTGAAAACTGAGTTTCCTTGAGAGCTGCTTGGAAGCCTGATGGTGTGTGAAGTTAGTGAGCCAAATGGAGTTGTTCTCCCACAAGAACCACTCGGCTGATCCTTCTTCAATATGCCCTTCACCAACATGCAGTGTTTCCTTGATTGAATTAGCTCTCACACCAATATTTGCGTCTAGAGCCTTTGCATTGAGGGCTATCTGAAAACGGCTGTGGCGCTGAAGTTGCCTGTGAATGTGGAGTTGGTGGCATGTGAAACCCGCATGTGGAGCATTCGTTTGTGTGGGATGCTCACCAAGCTTCATTTCAGTCCTAGGCACTCAAAGGGCACTAAGCATACAGTGTGACAACTGAGTTTCCTTGAGAGCTGCTTGGAAGCCTGATGGTGTGTGAAGTTAGTGAGCCAAATGGAGTTGTTCTCCCACAAGAACCACTCGGCTGATCCTTCTTCAATATGCCCTTCACCAACATGCAGTGTTTCCTTGATTGAATTAGCTCTCACACCCATATATGCGTCTAGAGACTTTGCATTGAGGGCTATCTGAAAACGGCTGTTTCGTTGAAGTTGCCTGAGAATGTGGAGTTGGTGGCATGTGAAACCCGCATGTGGAGCATTCGTTTGTGTGGGATGCTCACCAAGCTTCATTTCAGCCCTAGGCGCTAAAAGGGCACTTAGCATAGAGTGTGAAAACTGAGTTTCCTTGAGAGCTGCTTGGAAGCCTGATGGTGTGTGAAGTTAGTGAGCCAAATGGAGTTGTTCTCCCACAAGAACCACTCGGCTGATCCTTCTTCAATATGCCCTTCACCAACATGCAGTGTTTCCTTGATTGAATTAGCTCTCACACCAATATTTGCGTCTAGAGCCTTTGCATTGAGGGCTATCTGAAAACGGCTGTGGCGCTGAAGTTGCCTGTGAATGTGGAGTTGGTGGCATGTGAAACCCGCATGTGGAGCATTCGTTTGTGTGGGATGCTCTACCAGGTTCATTCCTAGATAATGCACTCAAAGGGCACTAAGCATAGAGTGTGAAAACTGAGTTTCCTTGAGAGCTGCTTGGAAGCCTGATGGTGTGTGAAGTTAGTGAGCCAAATGAAGTTGTTCTCCCACAAGAACCACTCGGCTGATCCTTCTTCAATATGCCCTTCACCAACATGCAGTGTTTCCTTGATTGAATTAGCTCTCACACCAATATTTGCATCTAGAGCCTTTGCATTGAGGGCTATCTGAAAACGGCTGTGGCGCTGAAGTTGCCTGTGAATGTGGAGTTGGTGGCATGTGAAACCCGCATGTGGAGCATTCGTTTGTGTGGGATGCTCACAAAGCTTCATTTCAGTCCTAAGCACTCAAAGGGCACTAAGCAGAGAGTGTGAAAACTGAGTTTCCTTGAGAGCTGCTTGGAAGCCTGATGGTGTGTGAAGTTAGTGAGCCAAATGGAGTTGTTCTCCCACAAGAACCACTCGGCTGATCCTTCTTCAATATGCCCTTCACCAACATGCAGTGTTTCCTTGATTGAATTAGCTCTCACACCCATATTTGCGTCTAGAGCCTTTGCATTGAGGGCTATCTGAAAACGGCTGTGGCGCTGAAGTTGCCTGTGAATGTGGAGTTGGTGGCATGTGAAACCCGCATGTGGAGCATTCGTTTGTGTGGGATGCTCACCAAGCTTCATTTCAGCCCTAGGCGCTAAAAGGGCACTTAGCATAGAGTGTGAAAACTGAGTTTCCTTGAGAGCTGCTTGGAAGCCTGATGGTGTGTGAAGTTAGTGAGCCAAATGGAGTTGTTCTCCCACAAGAACCACTCGGCTGATCCTTCTTCAATATGCCCTTCACCAACATGCAGTGTTTCCTTAATTGAATTAGCTCTCACACCAATATTTGCGTCTAGAGCCTTTGCATTGAGGGCTATCTGAAAACGGCTGTGGCGCTGAAGTTGCCTGTGAATGTGGAGTTGGTGGCATGTGAAACCCGCATGTGGAGCATTCGTTTGTGTGGGATGCTCACAAAGCTTCATTTCAGTCCTAGGCACTCAAAGGGCACTAAGCATAGAGTGTGAAAACTGAGTTTCCTTGAGAGCTGCTTGGAAGCCTGATGGTGTGTGAAGTTAGTGAGCCAAATGGAGTTGTTCTCCCACAAGAACCACTCGGCTGATCCTTCTTCAATATGCCCTTCACCAACATGCAGTGTTTCCTTGATTGAATTAGCTCTCACACCCATATTTGCGTCTAGAGCCTTTGCATTGAGGGCTATCTGAAAACGGCTGTGGCGCTGAAGTTGCCTGTGAATGTGGAGTTGGTGGCATGTGAAACCCGCATGTGGAGCATTCGTTTGTGTGGGATGCTCACAAAGCTTCATTTCAGTCCTAAGCACTCAACGGGCACTAAGCATAGAGTGTGAAAACTGAGTTTCCTTGAGAGCTGCTTGGAAGCCTGATGGTGTGTGAAGTTAGTGAGCCAAATGGAGTTGTTCTCCCACAAGAACCACTCGGCTGATCCTTCTTCTCTATGCCCTTCAGCAACATGCAGTGTTTTCTTGATTGAATTAGCTCTCACACCAATATTTGCGTCTAGAGCTTTTGCATTGAGGGCTATCTGAAAATGGTTGTTTCGCTGAAGTTGCCTGAGAATGTGGAGTTGGTGGCATGTGAAACCCGCATGTGCAGCATTCGTTTGTGTGGGATGCTCTACCAGGTTCAATCCTAGATAATGCAATCAAAGGGCACTAAGCATAGAGTGTGAAAACTGAGTTTCCTTGAGAGCTGCTTGGAAACCTGATGGTGTGTGAAGTTAGTGAGCCAAATGGAGTTGTTCTCCCACAAGAACCACTCGGCTGATCCTTCTTCAATATGCCCTTCACCAACATGCAGTGTTTCCTTGATTGAATTAGCTCTCACACCAATATTTGCGTCTAGAGCCTTTGCATTGAGGGCTATCTGAAAACGGCTGTGGCGCTGAAGTTGCCTGTGAATGTGGAGTTGGTGGCATGTGAAACCCGCATGTGGAGCATTCGTTTGTGTGGGATGCTCACCAAGCTTCATTTCAGTCCTAGGCGCTAAAACGGCACTTAGCATAGAGTGAAAACTGAGTTTCCTTGAGAGCTGCTTGGAAGCCTGATGGTGTTTGAAGTTACTGAGCCAAATGGAGTTGTTCTCCCACAAGAACCACTCGGCTGATCCTTCTTCAATATGCCCTTCACCAACATGCAGTGTTTCCTTGATTGAATTAGCTCTCACACCAATCTTTGCGTCTAGAGCCTTTGCATTGAGGGCTATCTGAAAACGGCTGTGGCGCTGAAGTTGCCTGTGAATGTGGAGTTGGTGGCATGTGAAACCCGCATGTGGAGCATTCGTTTGTGTGGGATGCTCTACCAGGTTCATTCCTAGATAATGCACTCAAAGGGCACTAAGCATAGAGCGTGAAAACTGAGTTTCCTTGAGAGCTGCTTGGAAGCCTGATGGTGTGTGAAGTTAGTGAGCCAAATGGAGTTGTTCTCCCACAAGAACCACTCGGCTGATCCTTCTTCAATATGCCCTTCACCAACATGCAGTGTTTCCTTGATTGAATTAGCTCTCACACCAATATTTGCGTCTAGAGCCTTTGCATTGAGGGCTATCTGAAAATGGCTGTGGCGCTGAAGTTGCCTGTGAATGTGGAGTTGGTGGCATGTGAAACCCGCATGTGGAGCATTCGTTTGTGTGGGATGCTCACCAAGCTTCATTTCAGTCCTAGGCACTCAAAGGGCACTAAGCATAGAGTGTGACAACTGAGTTTCCTTGAGAGCTGCTTGGAAGCCTGATGGTGTGTGAAGTTAGTGAGCCAAATGGAGTTGTTCTCCCACAAGAACCACTCGGCTGATCCTTCTTCAATATGCCCTTCACCAACATGCAGTGTTTCCTTGATTGAATTAGCTCTCACACCCATATATGCGTCTAGAGACTTTGCATTGAGGGCTATCTGAAAACGGCTGTTTCGTTGAAGTTGCCTGAGAATGTGGAGTTGGTGGCATGTGAAACCCGCATGTGGAGCATTCGTTTGTGTGGGATGCTCACCAAGCTTCATTTCAGCCCTAGGCGCTAAAAGGGCACTTAGCATAGAGTGTGAAAACTGAGTTTCCTTGAGAGCTGCTTGGAAGCCTGATGGTGTGTGAAGTTAGTGAGCCAAATGGAGTTGTTCTCCCACAAGAACCACTCGGCTGATCCTTCTTCAATATGCCCTTCACCAACATGCAGTGTTTCCTTGATTGAATTAGCTCTCACACCAATATTTGCGTCTAGAGCCTTTGCATTGAGGGCTATCTGAAAACGGCTGTGGCGCTGAAGTTGCCTGTGAATGTGGAGTTGGTGGCATGTGAAACCCGCATGTGGAGCATTCGTTTGTGTGGGATGCTCACAAAGCTTCATTTCAGTCCTAGGCACTCAAAGGGCACTAAGCATAGAGTGTGAAAACTGAGTTTCCTTGAGAGCTGCTTGGAAGCCTGATGGTGTGTGAAGTTAGTGAGCCAAATGGAGTTGTTCTCCCACAAGAACCACTCGGCTGATCCTTCTTCAATATGCCCTTCACCAACATGCAGTGTTTCCTTGATTGAATTAGCTCTCACACCAATATTTGCGTCTAGAGCCTTTGCATTGAGGGCTATCTGAAAACGGCTGTGGCGCTGAAGTTGCCTGTGAATGTGGAGTTGGTGGCATGTGAAACCCGCATGTGGAGCATTCGTTTGTGTGGGATGCTCTACCAGGTTCAATCCTAGATAATGCACTCAAAGGGCACTAAGCATAGAGTGTGAAAACTGAGTTTCCTTGAGAGCTGCTTGGAAGCCTGATGGTGTGTGAAGTTAGTGAGCCAAATGGAGTTGTTCTCCCACAAGAACCACTCGGCTGATCCTTCTTCAATATGCCCTTCACCAACATGCAGTGTTTCCTTGATTGAATTAGCTCTCACACCCATATTTGCGTCTAGAGCTTTTGCATTGAGGGCTATCTGAAAACGGCTGTGGCGCTGAAGTTGCCTGTGAATGTGGAGTTGGTGGCATGTGAAACCCGCATGTGGAGCATTCGTTTGTGTGGGATGCTCACAAAGCTTCATTTCAGTCCTAAGCACTCAACGGGCACTAAGCATAGAGTGTGAAAACTGAGTTTCCTTGAGAGCTGCTTGGAAGCCTGATGGTGTGTGAAGTTAGTGAGCCAAATGGAGTTGTTCTCCCACAAGAACCACTCGGCTGATCCTTCTTCTCTATGCCCTTCACCAACATGCAGTGTTTTCTTGATTGAATTAGCTCTCACACCAATATTTGCGTCTAGAGCTTTTGCATTGAGGGCTATCTGAAAATGGTTGTTTCGCTGAAGTTGCTTGAGAATGTGGAGTTGGTGGCATGTGAAACCCGCATGTGCAGCATTCGTTTGCGTGGGATGCTCTACCAGGTTCAATCCTAGATAATGCAATCAAAGGGCACTAAGCATAGAGTGTGAAAACTGAGTTTCCTTGAGAGCTGCTTGGAAACCTGATGGTGTGTGAAGTTAGTGAGCCAAATGGAGTTGTTCTCCCACAAGAACCACTCGGCTGATCCTTCTTCAATATGCCCTTCACCAACATGCAGTGTTTCCTTGATTGAATTAGCTCTCACACCAATATTTGCGTCTAGAGCCTTTGCATTGAGGGCTATCTGAAAACGGCTGTGGCGCTGAAGTTGCCTGTGAATGTGGAGTTGGTGGCATGTGAAACCCGCATGTGGAGCATTCGTTTGTGTGGGATGCTCACCAAGCTTCATTTCAGTCCTAGGCGCTAAAACGGCACTTAGCATAGAGTGAAAACTGAGTTTCCTTGAGAGCTGCTTGGAAGCCTGATGGTGTTTGAAGTTACTGAGCCAAATGGAGTTGTTCTCCCACAAGAACCACTCGGCTGATCCTTCTTCAATATGCCCTTCACCAACATGCAGTGTTTCCTTGATTGAATTAGCTCTCACACCAATATTTGCGTCTAGAGCCTTTGCATTGAGGGCTATCTGAAAACGGCTGTGGCGCTGAAGTTGCCTGTGAATGTGGAGTTGGTGGCATGTGAAACCCGCATGTGGAGCATTCGTTTGTGTGGGATGCTCTACCAGGTTCATTCCTAGATAATGCACTCAAAGGGCACTAAGCATAGAGCGTGAAAACTGAGTTTCCTTGAGAGCTGCTTGGAAGCCTGATGGTGTGTGAAGTTAGTGAGCCAAATGGAGTTGTTCTCCCACAAGAACCACTCGGCTGATCCTTCTTCAATATGCCCTTCACCAACATGCAGTGTTTCCTTGATTGAATTAGCTCTCACACCAATATTTGCGTCTAGAGCCTTTGCATTGAGGGCTATCTGAAAATGGCTGTGGCGCTGAAGTTGCCTGTGAATGTGGAGTTGGTGTAATGTGAAACCCGCATGTGGAGCATTCGATTGTGTGGGATGCTCACCAAGCTTCATTTCAGTCCTAGGCACTCAAAGGGCACTAAGCATAGAGTGTGAAAACTGAGTTTCCTTGAGAGCTGCTTGGAAGCCTGATGGTGTGTGAAGTTAGTGAGCCAAATGGAGTTGTTCTCCCACAAGAACCACTCGGCTGATCCTTCTTCAATATGCCCTTCACCAGCATGCAGTGTTTCCTTGATTGAATAAGCTCTCACACCAATATTTGCGTCTAGAGCCTTTGCATTGAGGGCTATCTGAAAACGGCTGTGGCGCTGAAGTTGCCTGTGAATGTGGAGTTGGTGGCATGTGAAACCCGCATGTGGAGCATTCGTTTGTGTGGGATGCTCTACCAGCTTCAATCCTAGATAATGCACTCAAAGGGCACTAAGCATAGAGTGTGAAAACTGAGTTTCCTTGAGAGCTGCTTGGAAGCCTGATGGTGTGTGAAGTTAGTGAGCCAAATGGAGTTGTTCTCCCACAAGAACCACTCGGCTGATCCTTCTTCAATATGCCCTTCACCAACATGCAGTGTTTCCTTGATTGAATTAGCTCTCACACCAATATTTGCGTCTAGAGCCTTTGCATTGAGGGCTATCTGAAAACGGCTGTGGCGCTGAAGTTGCCTGTGAATGTGGAGTTGGTGGCATGTGAAACCCGCATGTGGAGCATTCGTTTGTGTGGGATGCTCACCAAGCTTCATTTCAGTCCTAGGCACTCAAAGGGCACTAAGCATAGAGTGTGACAACTGAGTTTCCTTGAGAGCTGCTTGGAAGCCTGATGGTGTGTGAAGTTAGTGAGCCAAATGGAGTTGTTCTCCCACAAGAACCACTCGGCTGATCCTTCTTCAATATGCCCTTCACCAACATGCAGTGTTTCCTTGATTGAATTAGCTCTCACACCCATATATGCGTCTAGAGACTTTGCATTGAGGGCTATCTGAAAACGGCTGTTTCGTTGAAGTTGCCTGAGAATGTGGAGTTGGTGGCATGTGAAACCCGCATGTGGAGCATTCGTTTGTGTGGGATGCTCACCAAGCTTCATTTCAGCCCTAGGCGCTAAAAGGGCACTTAGCATATAGTGTGAAAACTGAGTTTCCTTGAGAGCTGCTTGGAAGCCTGATGGTGTGTGAAGTTAGTGAGCCAAATGGAGTTGTTCTCCCACAAGAACCACTCGGCTGATCCTTCTTCAATATGCCCTTCACCAACATGCAGTGTTTCCTTGATTGAATTAGCTCTCACACCAATATTTGCGTCTAGAGCCTTTGCATTGAGGGCTATCTGAAAACGGCTGTGGCGCTGAAGTTGCCTGTGAATGTGGAGTTGGTGGCATGTGAAACCCGCATGTGGAGCATTCGTTTGTGTGGGATGCTCACAAAGCTTCATTTCAGTCCTAGGCACTCAAAGGGCACTAAGCATAGAGTGTGAAAACTGAGTTTCCTTGAGAGCTGCTTGGAAGCCTGATGGTGTGTGAAGTTAGTGAGCCAAATGGAGTTGTTCTCCCACAAGAACCACTCGGCTGATCCTTCTTCAATATGCCCTTCACCAACATGCAGTGTTTCCTTGATTGAATTAGCTCTCACACCAATATTTGCGTCTAGAGCCTTTGCATTGAGGGCTATCTGAAAACAGCTGTGGCGCTGAAGTTGCCTGTGAATGTGGAGTTGGTGGCATGTGAAACCCGCATGTGGAGCATTCGTTTGTGTGGGATGCTCACAAAGCTTCATTTCAGTCCTAAGCACTCAAAGGGCACTAAGCAGAGAGTGTGAAAACTGAGTTTCCTTGAGAGCTGCTTGGAAGCCTGATGGTGTGTGAAGTTAGTGAGCCAAATGGAGTTGTTCTCCCACAAGAACCACTCGGCTGATCCTTCTTCAATATGCCCTTCACCAACATGCAGTGTTTCCTTGATTGAATTAGCTCTCACACCCATATTTGCGTCTAGAGCCTTTGCATTGAGGGCTATCTGAAAACGGCTGTGGCGCTGAAGTTGCCTGTGAATGTGGAGTTGGTGGCATGTGAAACCCGCATGTGGAGCATTCGTTTGTGTGGGATGCTCACCAAGCTTCATTTCAGCCCTAGGCGCTAAAAGGGCACTTAGCATAGAGTGTGAAAACTGAGTTTCCTTGAGAGCTGCTTGGAAGCCTGATGGTGTGTGAAGTTAGTGAGCCAAATGGAGTTGTTCTCCCACAAGAACCACTCGGCTGATCCTTCTTCAATATGCCCTTCACCAACATGCAGTGTTTCCTTGATTGAATTAGCTCTCACACCAATATTTGCGTCTAGAGCCTTTGCATTGAGGGCTATCTGAAAACGGCTGTGGCGCTGAAGTTGCCTGTGAATGTGGAGTTGGTGGCATGTGAAAACCGCATGTGGAGCATTCGTTTGTGTGGGATGCTCACAAAGCTTCATTTCAGTCCTAGGCACTCAAAGGGCACTAAGCATAGAGTGTGAAAACTGAGTTTCCTTGAGAGCTGCTTGGAAGCCTGATGGTGTGTGAAGTTAGTGAGCCAAATGGAGTTGTTCTCCCACAAGAACCACTCGGCTGATCCTTCTTCAATATGCCCTTCACCAACATGCAGTGTTTCCTTGATTGAATTAGCTCTCACACCAATATTTGCGTCTAGAGCCTTTGCATTGAGGGCTATCTGAAAACGGCTGTGGCGCTGAAGTTGCCTGTGAATGTGGAGTTGGTGGCATGTGAAACCCGCATGTGGAGCATTCGATTGTGTGGGATGCTCTACCAGGTTCAATCCTAGATAATGCACTCAAAAGGCACTAAGCATAGAGTGTGCAAACGGAGTTTTCTTGACAGCTGCTTGGAAGACGGATGGTGTTGAAGTTAGTGAGCCAAATGGAGTTGTTCTCCCACAAGAACCACTCGGCTGATCCTTCTTCTGTATGCCCTTCACCAACATGCACTGTTTCCGTGATTGAATTAGCTGTCACAACCATATTTGCGTCTAGAGCCTTTGCATTGAGGGCTATCTGAAAAGGGCTGTGGCGCTGAAGTTGCCTGTGAATGTGGAGTTGGTGGAATGTGAAACCTGCATGTGGAGCATTCGTTTGTGTGGGATGCTCACCAAGCTTCATTTCAGTCCTAGGCACTCAAAGGGCACTAAGCATATAGGTGGTGGAAAAACTGAGTTTCCTTGAGAGCTGCTTGGAAGCCTGATGGTGTGTGAAGTTAGTGAGCCAAATGAAGTTGTTCTCCCACAAGAACCACTCGGCTGATCCTTCTTCAATATGCCCTTCACCAACATGCAGTGTTTCCTTGATTGAATTAGCTCTCACACCAATATTTGCATCTAGAGCCTTTGCATTGAGGGCTATCTGAAAATGGCTGTGGCGCTGAAGTTGCCTGTGAATGTGGAGTTGGTGGCATGTGAAACCCGCATGTGGAGCATTCGTTTGTGTGGGACGCTCACAAAGCTTCATTTCAGTCCTAAGCACTCAAAGGGCACTAAGCAGAGAGTGTGAAAACTGAGTTTCCTTGAGAGCTGCTTGGAAGCCTGATGGTGTGTGAAGTTAGTGAGCCAAATGAAGTTGTTCTCCCACAAGAACCACTCGGCTGATCCTTCTTCAATATGCCCTTCACCAACATGCAGTGCTTCCTTGATTGAATTAGCTCTCACACCAATATTTGCATCTAGAGCCTTTGCATTGAGGGCTATCTGAAAACGGCTGTGGCGCTGAAGTTGCCTGTGAATGTGGAGTTGGTGGCATGTGAAACCCGCATGTGGAGCATTCGTTTGTGTGGGATGCTCACAAAGCATCATTTCAGTCCTAAGCACTCAAAGGGCACTAAGCATGGAGTGTGAAAACTGAGTTTCCTTGAGAGCTGCTTGGAAGCCTGATGGTGTGTGAAGTTAGTGAGCCAAATGGAGTTGTTCTCCCACAAGAACCACTCGGCTGATCCTTCTTCAATATGCCCTTCACCAACATGCAGTGTTTCCTTGATTGAATTAGCTCTCACACCCATATTTGCGTCTAGAGCCTTTGCATTGAGGGCTATCTGAAAACAGCTATGGCGCTGAAATTTCCTGAGAATGTGGAGTTGGTGGCATGTGAAACCCGCATGTGGAGCATTCGATTGTGTGGGATGCTCTACCAGGTTCAATCCTAGATAATGCACTCAAAGGGCACTAAGCATATGGTGTGCAAACTGAGTTTTCTTGACAGCTGCTTGGAAGCCTGATGGTGTTGAAGTTAGTGAGCCAAATGGAGTTGTTCTCCCACAAGAAGCACTCGCCTGATCCTTCTTCAATATGCCCTTCACCAACATGCAGTGTTTCCTTGATTGAATTAGCTCTCACACCCATATTTGCGTCTAGAGCCTTTGCATTGAGGGCTATCTGAAAATGGCTGTGGCGCTGAAGTTGCCTGTGAATGTGGAGTTGGTGGAATGTGAAACCTGCATGTGGAGCATTCGTTTGTGTGGGATGCTCACCAAGCTTCATTTCAGTCCTAGGCACTCAAAGGGCACTAAGCATAGAGTGTGAAAACTGAGTTTCCTTGAGAGCTGCTTGGAAGCCTGATGGTGTGTGAAGTTAGTGAGCCAAATGAAGTTGTTCTCCCACAAGAACCACTCGGCTGATCCTTCTTCAATATGCCCTTCACCAACATGCAGTGTTTCCTTGATTGAATTAGCTCTCACACCCATATTTGCGTCTAGAGCCTTTGCATTGAGGGCTATCTGAAAACGGCTGTGGCGCTGAAGTTGCCTGTGAATGTGGAGTTGGTGGCATGTGAAACCCGCATGTGGAACATTCGTTTGTGTGGGATGCTCACCAAGCTTCATTTCAGTCCTAGGCACTCAAAGGGCACTAAGCATAGAGTGTGAAAACTGAGTTTCCTTGAGAGCTGCTTGGAAGCCTGATGGTGTGTGAAGTTAGTGAGCCAAATGGAGTTGTTCTCCCACAAGAACCACTCGGCTGATCCTTCTTCAATATGCCCTTCACCAACATGCAGTGTTTCCTTGATTGAATTAGCTCTCACACCAATATTTGCGTCTAGAGCCTTTGCATTGAGGGCTATCTGAAAACGGCTGTGGCGCTGAAGTTGCCTGTGAATGTGGAGTTGGTGGCATGTGAAACCCGCATGTGGAGCATTCGTTTGTGTGGGATGCTCACCAAGCTTCATTTCAGCCCTAGGCGCTAAAAGGGCACTTAGCATAGAGTGTGAAAACTGAGTTTCCTTGAGAGCTGCTTGGAAGCCTGATGGTGTGTGAAGTTAGTGAGCCAAATGGAGTTGTTCTCCCACAAGAACCACTCGGCTGATCCTTCTTCAATATGCCCTTCACCAACATGCAGTGTTTCCTTGATTGAATTAGCTCTCACACCCATATTTGCGTCTAGAGCCTTTGCATTGAGGGCTATCTGAAAACAGCTATGGCGCTGAAATTTCCTGAGAATGTGGAGTTGGTGGCATGTGAAACCCGCATGTGGAGCATTCGATTGTGTGGGATGCTCTACCAGGTTCAATCCTAGATAATGCACTCAAAGGGCACTAAGCATATGGTGTGCAAACTGAGTTTTCTTGACAGCTGCTTGGAAGCCTGATGGTGTTGAAGTTAGTGAGCCAAATGGAGTTGTTCTCCCACAAGAAGCACTCGCCTGATCCTTCTTCAATATGCCCTTCACCAACATGCAGTGTTTCCTTGATTGAATTAGCTCTCACACCCATATTTGCGTCTAGAGCCTTTGCATTGAGGGCTATCTGAAAATGGCTGTGGCGCTGAAGTTGCCTGTGAATGTGGAGTTGGTGGAATGTGAAACCTGCATGTGGAGCATTCGTTTGTGTGGGATGCTCACCAAGCTTCATTTCAGTCCTAGGCACTCAAAGGGCACTAAGCATAGAGTGTGAAAACTGAGTTTCCTTGAGAGCTGCTTGGAAGCCTGATGGTGTGTGAAGTTAGTGAGCCAAATGAAGTTGTTCTCCCACAAGAACCACTCGGCTGATCCTTCTTCAATATGCCCTTCACCAACATGCAGTGTTTCCTTGATTGAATTAGCTCTCACACCCATATTTGCGTCTAGAGCCTTTGCATTGAGGGCTATCTGAAAACGGCTGTGGCGCTGAAGTTGCCTGTGAATGTGGAGTTGGTGGCATGTGAAACCCGCATGTGGAGCATTCGATTGTGTGGGATGCTCTACCAGGTTCAATCCTAGATAATGCACTCAAAGGGCACTAAGCATAGAGTGTGCAGTCTGAGTTTGCTTGACAGCTGCTTGGAAGCCGGATGGTGTGTGAAGTTAGTGAGCCAAATGGAGTTGTTCTCCCACAAGAACCACTCGGCTGATCCTTCTTCTCTATGCCCTTCACCAACATGCAGTGTTTCCTTGATTGAATTAGCT
>NW_026700727.1:0-66437 GCF_030435755.1 Ochotona princeps | reverse complement strand
CTCTCACACCAATATTTGCGTCTAGAGCCTTTGCATTGAGGGCTACATGAAAATGGCTGTGGCGCTGAAGTTGCCTGTGAATGTGGAGTTGGTGGCATGTGAAACCCGCATGTGGAGCATTCGTTTGTGTTGGATGCTCTACCAGGTTCATTCCTAGATAATGCACTCAAAGGGCACTAAGCATAGAGTGTGAAAACTGAGTTTCCTTGAGAGCTGCTTGGAAGCCTGATGGTGTGTGAAGTTAGTGAGCCAAATGGAGTTGTTCTCCCACAAGAACCACTCGGCTGATTCTTCTTCAATATGCCCTTCACCAACATGCAGTGTTTCCTTGATTGAATTAGCTCTCACACCAATATTTGCATCTAGAGCCTTTGCATTGAGGGCTATCTGAAAGTGGTTTTGGCGCTGAAGTTGCCTGTGAATGTGGAGTTGGTGGCATGTGAAACCGCATGTGGAGCATTCGTTTGTGTGGGATGCTCTACCAGGTTCATTCCTAGATAATGCACTCAAAGGGCACTAAGCATAGAGTGTGAAAACTGAGTTTCCTTGAGAGCTGCTTGGAAGCCTGATGGTGTGTGAAGTTAGTGAGCCAAATGGAGTTGTTCTCCCACAAGAACCACTCGGCTGATTCTTCTTCAATATGCCCTTCACCAACATGCAGTGTTTCCTTGATTGAATTAGCTCTCACACCAATATTTGCGTCTAGTGCCTTTGCATTGAGGGCTATCTGAAAACGGCTTTGGTGCTGAAGTTGCCTGTGAATGTGGAGTTGGTGGCATGTGAAACCCGCATGTGGAGCATTCGTTTGTGTGGGATGCTCTACCAGGTTCATTCCTAGATAATGCACTCAAAGGGCACTAAGCATAGAGTGTGAAAACTGAGTTTCCTTGAGAGCTGCTTGGAAGCCTGATGGTGTGTGAAGTTAGTGAGCCAAATGGAGTTGTTCTCCCACAAGAACCACTCGGCTGATTCTTCTTCAATATGCCCTTCACCAACATGCAGTGTTTCCTTGATTGAATTAGCTCTCACACCAATATTTGCGTCTAGAGCCTTTGCATTGAGGGCTATCTGAAAACGGCTGTGGCGCTGAAGTTGCCTGTGAATGTGGAGTTGGTGGCATGTGAAACCCGCATGTGGAGCATTCGTTTGTGTGGGATGCTCTACCAAGCTTCATTTCAGTCCTAGGCACTCAAAAAGCACTAAGCATAGAGTGTGAAAACTGAGTTTCCTTGAGAGCTGCTTGGAAGCCTGATGGTGTGTCAAGTTAGTGAGCCAAATGGAGTTGTTCTTCCACAAGAATCACTCGACTGATTCTTCTTCAATATGCCCTTCACCAACATGCAGTGTTTCCTTGATTGAATTAGCTCTCACACCAATATTTGCATCTAGAGCCTTTGCATTGAGGGCTATCTGAAAGTGGTTTTGGCGCTGAAGTTGCCTGTGAATGTGGAGTTGGTGCATGTGAAACCCGCATGTGGAGCATTCGTTTGTGTGGGATGCTCTACCAGGTTCATTCCTAGATAATGCACTCAAAGGGCACTAAGCATAGAGTGTGAAAACTGAGTTTCCTTGAGAGCTGCTTGTAAGCCTGATGGTGTGTGAAGTTAGTGAGCCAAATGGAGTTGTTCTCCCACAAGAACCACTCGGCTGATTCTTCTTCAATATGCCCTTCACCAACATGCAGTGTTTCCTTGATTGAATTAGCTCTCACACCAATATTTGCGTCTAGAGCCTTTGCTTATTTGCGTCTAGAGCCTTTGCATTGAGGGCTATCTGCAAACGGCTGTGGCGCTGAAGCTGCCTGTGAATGTGGAGTTGGTGGCATGTGAAACCCGCATGTGGAGCATTCGTTTGTGTGGGATGCTCACCAAGCTTCATTTCAGTCCTAGACACTCAAAGGGCACTAAGCATAGAGTGTGAAAACTGAGTTTCCTTGAGAGCTGCTTGGAAGCCTGATGGTGTGTGACGTTAGTGAGCCAAATGGAGTTGTTCTCCCACAAGAACCACTCGGCTGATTCTTCTTCAATATGCCCTTCACCAACATGCAGTGTTTCCTTGATTGAATTAGCTCTCACACCAATATTTGCATCTAGAGCCTTTCCATTGAGGGCTATCTGAAAACGGCTGTGGCGCTGAAGTTGCCTGTGAATGTGGAGTTGGTGGCATGTGAAACCCGCATGTGGAGCATTCGTTTGTGTGGATGCTCTACCAGGATCATTCCTAGATAATGCACTCAAAGGGCACTAAGCATAGAGTGTGAAAACTGAGTTTCCTTGAGAGCTGCTTGGAAGCCTGATGGTGTGTGAAGTTAGTGAGCCAAATGGAGTTGTTCTCCCACAAGAACCACTCGGCTGATTCTTCTTCAATATGCCCTTCACCAACATGCAGTGTTTCCTTGATTGAATTAGCTCTCACACCAATATTTGCGTCTAGAGCCTTTGCATTGAGGGCTATATGAAAATGGCTGTGGCGCTGAAGTTGCCTGTGAATGTGGAGTTGGTGGCATGTGAAACCCACATGTGGAGCATTCGTTTGTGTGGGATGCTCTACCAGGTTCATTCCTAGATAATGCACTCAAAGGGCACTAAGCATAGAGTGTGAAAACTGAGTTTCCTTGAGAGCTGCTTGGAAGCCTGATGGTGTGTCAAGTTAGTGAGCCAAATGGAGTTGTTCTCCCACAAGAACCACTCGGCTGATTCTTCTTCAATATGCCCTTCACCAACATGCAGTGTTTCCTTGATTGAATTAGCTCTCACACCAATATTTGCGTCTAGAGCCTTTGTATTGAGGGCTATCTGAAAGTGGTTTTGGCGCTGAAGTTGCCTATGAATGTGGAGTTGGTGGCATGTGAAACCCGCATGTGGAGCATTCGTTTGTGTGGGATGCTCTACCAGGTTCATTCCTAGATAATGCACTCAAAGGGCACTAAGCATAGAGTGTGAAAACTGAGTTTCCTTGAGAGCTGCTTGGAATCCTGATGGTGTGTGAAGTTAGTGAGCCAAATGGAGTTGTTCTCCCACAAGAACCACTCGGCTGATTCTTCTTCAATATGCCCTTCACCAACATGCAGTGTTTCCTTGATTGAATTAGCTCTCACACCAATATTTGCGTCTAGAGCCTTTGCATTGAGGGCTATCTGAAAACGGCTGTGGCGCTGAAGCTGCCTGTGAATGTGGAGTTGGTGGCATGTGAAACCCGCATGTGGAGCATTCGTTTGTGTGGGATGCTCACCAAGCTTCATTTCAGTCCTAGACACTCAAAGGGCACTAAGCATAGAGTGTGAAAACTGAGTTTCCTTGAGAGCTGCTTGGAAGCCTGATGGTGTGTGAAGTTAGTGAGCCAAATGGAGTTGTTCTCCACAAGAACCACTCGGCTGATTCTTCGTCAATATGCCCTTCACCAACATGCAGTGTTTCCTTGATTGAATTAGCTCTCACACCAATATTTGCATCTAGAGCCTTTGCATTGAGGGCTATCTGAAAGTGGTTTTGGAGCTGAAGTTGTCTGTGAATGTGGAGTTGGTGGCATGTGAAACCCGCATGTGGAGCATTCGTTTGTGTGGGATGCTCACCAGGTTCATTCCTAGATAATGCACTCAAAGGGCACTAAGCATAGAGTGTGAAAACTGAGTTTCCTTGAGAGCTGCTTGGAAGCCTGATGGTGTGTGAAGTTAGTGAGCCAAATGGAGTTGTTTTCCCACAAGAACCACTCGGCTGATTCTTCTTCAATATGCCCTTCACCAACATGCAGTGTTTCCTTGATTAAATTAGCTCTCACACCAATATTTGCGTCTAGAGCCTTTGCATTGAGGGCTATATGAAAATGGCTGTGGCGCTGAAGTTGCCTGTGAATGTGGAGTTGGTGGCATGTGAAACCCGCATGTGGAGCATTCGTTTGTGTTGGATGCTCTACCAGGTTCATTCCTAGATAATGCACTCAAAGGGCACTAAGCATAGAGTGTGAAAACTGAGTTTCCTTGAGAGCTGCTTGGAAGCCTGATGGTGTGTGAAGTTAGTGAGCCAAATGGAGTTGTTCTCCCACAAGAACCACTCGGCTGATTCTTCTTCAATATGCCCTTCACCAACATGCAGTGTTTCCTTGATTGAATTAGCTCTCACACCAATATTTGCATCTAGAGCCTTTGCATTGAGGGCTATCTGAAAGTGGTTTTGGCGCTGAAGTTGCCTGTGAATGTGGAGTTGGTGGCATGTGAAACCCGCATGTGGAGCATTGGTTTGTGTGGGATGCTCTACCAGGTTCATTCCTAGATAATGCACTCAAAGGGCACTAAGCATAGAGTGTGAAAACTGAGTTTCCTTGAGAGCTGCTTGGAAGCCTGATGGTGTGTGAAGTTAGTGAGCCAAATGGAGTTGTTCTCCCACAAGAACCACTCGGCTGATTCTTCTTCAATATGCCCTTCACCAACATGCAGTGTTTCCTTGATTGAATTAGCTCTCACACCAATATTTGCGTCTAGAGCCTTTGCATTGAGGGCTATCTGCAAACGGCTGTGGCGCTGAAGCTGCCTGTGAATGTGGAGTTGGTGGCATGTGAAACCCGCATGTGGAGCATTCGTTTGTGTGGGATGCTCACCAAGCTTCATTTCAGTCCTAGACACTCAAAGGGCACTAAGCATAGAGTGTGAAAACTGAGTTTCCTTGAGAGCTGCTTGGAAGCCTGATGGTGTGTGAAGTTAGTGAGCCAAATGGAGTTGTTCTCCCACAAGAACCACTCGGCTGATTCTTCTTCAATATGCCCTTCACCAACATGCAGTGTTTCCTTGATTGAATTAGCTCTCACACCAATATTTGCGTCTAGAGCCTTTGCATTGAGGGCTATCTGAAAACGGCTTTGGTGCTGAAGTTGCCTGTGAATGTGGAGTTGGTGGCATGTGAAACCCGCATGTGGAGCATTCGTTTGTGTGGGATGCTCTACCAGGTTCATTCCTAGATAATGCACTCAAAGGGCACTAAGCATAGAGTGTGAAAACTGAGTTTCCTTGAGAGCTGCTTGGAATCCTGATGGTGTGTGAAGTTAGTGAGCCAAATGGAGTTGTTCTCCCACAAGAACCACTCGGCTGATTCTTCTTCAATATGCCCTTCACCAACATGCAGTGTTTCCTTGATTGAATTAGCTCTCACACCAATATTTGCGTCTAGAGCCTTTGCATTGAGGGCTATCTGAAAACGGCTGTGGCGCTGAAGCTGCCTGTGAATGTGGAGTTGGTGGCATGTGAAACCCGCATGTGGAGCATTCGTTTGTGTGGGATGCTCACCAAGCTTCATTTCAGTCCTAGACACTCAAAGGGCACTAAGCATAGAGTGTGAAAACTGAGTTTCCTTGAGAGCTGCTTGGAAGCCTGATGGTGTGTGAAGTTAGTGAGCCAAATGGAGTTGTTCTCCCACAAGAACCACTCGGCTGATTCTTCTTCAATATGCCCTTCACCAACATGCAGTGTTTCCTTGATTGAATTAGCTCTCACACCAATATTTGCATCTAGAGCCTTTGCATTGAGGGCTATCTGAAAGTGGTTTTGGCGCTGAAGTTGCCTGTGAATGTGGAGTTGGTGGCATGTGAAACCCGCATGTGGAGCATTCGTTTGTGTGGGATGCTCTACCAGGTTCATTCCTAGATAATGCACTCAAAGGGCACTAAGCATAGAGTGTGAAAACTGAGTTTCCTTGAGAGCTGCTTGGAAGCCTGATGGTGTGTGAAGTTAGTGAGCCAAGTGGAGTTGTTCTCCCACAAGAACCACTCGGCTGATTCTTCTTCAATATGCCCTTCACCAACATGCAGTGTTTCCTTGATTGAATTAGCTCTCACACCAATATTTGCGTCTAGAGCCTTTGCATTGAGGGCTATCTGCAAACGGCTGTGGCGCTGAAGCTGCCTGTGAATGTGGAGTTGGTGGCATGTGAAACCCGCATGTGGAGCATTCGTTTGTGTGGGATGCTCACCAAGCTTCATTTCAGTCCTAGACACTCAAAGGGCACTAAGCATAGAGTGTGAAAACTGAGTTTCCTTGAGAGCTGCTTGGAAGCCTGATGGTGTGTGAAGTTAGTGAGCCAAATGGAGTTGTTCTCCCACAAGAACCACTCGGCTGATTCTTCTTCAATATGCCCTTCACCAACATGCAGTGTTTCCTTGATTGAATTAGCTCTCACACCAATATTTGCATCTAGAGCCTTTGCATTGAGGGCTATCTGAAAACGGCTGTGGCGCTGAAGTTTCCTGTGAATGTGGAGTTGGTGGCATGTGAAACCCGCATGTGGAGCATTCGTTTGTGTGGGATGCTCTACCAGGTTCATTCCTAGATAATGCACTCAAAGGGCACTAAGCATAGAGTGTGAAAACTGAGTTTCCTTGAGAGCTGCTTGGAAGCCTGATGGTGTGTGACGTTAGTGAGCCAAATGGAGTTGTTCTCCCACAAGAACCACTCGGCTGATTCTTCTTCAATATGCCCTTCACCAACATGCAGTGTTTCCTTGATTGAATTAGCTCTCACACCAATATTTGCATCTAGAGCCTTTGCATTGAGGGCTATCTGAAAACGGCTGTGGCGCTGAAGTTGCCTGTGAATGTGGAGTTGGTGGCATGTGAAACCCGCATGTGGAGCATTCGTTTGTGTGGGATGCTCTACCAGGATCATTCCTAGATAATGCACTCAAAGGGCACTAAGCATAGAGTGTGAAAACTGAGTTTCCTTGAGAGCTGCTTGGAAGCCTGATGGTGTGTGAAGTTAGTGAGCCAAATGGAGTTGTTCTCCCACAAGAACCACTCGGCTGATTCTTCTTCAATATGCCCTTCACCAACATGCAGTGTTTCCTTGATTGAATTAGCTCTCACACCAATATTTGCGTCTAGAGCCTTTGCATTGAGGGCTATATGAAAATGGCTGTGGCGCTGAAGTTGCCTGTGAATGTGGAGTTGGTGGCATGTGAAACCCACATGTGGAGCATTCGTTTGTGTGGGATGCTCTACCAGGTTCATTCCTAGATAATGCACTCAAAGGGCACTAAGCATAGAGTGTGAAAACTGAGTTTCCTTGAGAGCTGCTTGGAAGCCTGATGGTGTGTGAAGTTAGTGAGCCAAATGGAGTTGTTCTCCCACAAGAACCACTCGGCTGATTCTTCTTCAATATGCCCTTCACCAACATGCAGTGTTTCCTTGATTGAATTAGCTCTCACACCAATATTTGCGTCTAGAGCCTTTGCATTGAGGGCTATCTGAAAGTGGTTTTGGTGCTGGAGTTGCCTGTGAATGTGGAGTTGGTGGCATGTGAAACCCGCATGTGGAGTATTCGTTTGTGTGGGATGCTCACCAAGTTTCATTTCAGTCCTAGACACTCAAAGGGCACTAAGCATAGAGTGTGAAAACTGAGTTTCCTTGAGAGCTGCTTGGAAGCCTGATGGTGTGTGAAGTTAGTGAGCCAAATGGAGTTGATCTCCCACAAGAACCACTCGGCTGATTCTTCTTCAATATGCCCTTCACCAACATGCAGTGTTTCCTTGATTGAATTAGCTCTCACACCAATATTTGCGTCTAGAGCCTTTGCATTGAGGGCTATCTGAAAACGGCTGTGGCGCTGAAGTTTCCTGTGAATGTGGAGTTGGTGGCATGTGAAACCCGCATGTGGAGCATTCGTTAGTGTGGAATGCTCTACCAGGTTCATTCCTAGATAATGCACTAAAGAGGCCCTAAGCATAGAGTGTGAAAACTGAGTTTCCTTGAGAGCTGCTTGAAAGCCTGATGGTGTGTGAAGTTAGTGAGCCAAATGGAGTTGTTCTCCCACAAGAACCACTCGGCTGATTCTTCTTCAATATGCCCTTCACCAACATGCAGTGTTTCCTTGATTGAATTAGCTCTCACACCAATATTTGCGTCTAGAGCCTTTGCATTGAGGGCTACATGAAAATGGCTGTGGCGCTGAAGTTGCCTGTGAATGTGGAGTTGGTGGCATGTGAAACCCGCATGTGGAGCATTCGTTTGTGTTGGATGCTCTACCAGGTTCATTCCTAGATAATGCACTCAAAGGGCACTAAGCATAGAGTGTGAAAACTGAGTTTCCTTGAGAGCTGCTTGGAAGCCTGATGGTGTGTGAAGTTAGTGAGCCAAATGGAGTTGTTCCCTCACAAGAACCACTCGGCTGATTCTTCTTCAATATGCCCTTCACCAACATGCAGTGTTTCCTTGATTGAATTACCTCTCACACCAATATTTGCGTCTAGAGCCTTTGCTTCGAGGGCTATCTGAAAACGGCTGTTGCGCTGAAGTTACCTGTGAATGTGGAGTTGGTGGCATGTGAAACCCGCATGTGGAGCATTCGTTTGTGTGGGATGCTCTACCAAGCTTCATTTCAGTCCTAGGCACTCAAAAAGAACTAAGCATAGAGTGTGAAAACTGAGTTTCCTTGAGAGCTGCTTGGAAGCCTGATGGTGTGTGAAGTTAGTGAGCCAAATGGAGTTGTTCTTCCACAAGAACCACTCAGCTGATTCTTCTTCAATATGCCCTTCACCAACATGCAGTGTTTCCTTGATTAAATTAGCTCTCACACCAATATTTGCGTCTAGAGCCTTTGCATTGAGGGCTATATGAAAATGGCTGTGGCGCTGAAGTTGCCTGTGAATGTGGAGTTGGTGGCATGTGAAACCCGCATGTGGAGCATTCGTTTGTGTGGGATGCTCTACCAGGTTCATTCCTAGATAATGCACTCAAAGGGCACTAAGCATAGAGTGTGAAAACTGAGTTTCCTTGAGAGCTGCTTGGAAGCCTGATGGTGTGTGAAGTTAGTGAGCCAAATGGAGTTGTTCTCCCACAAGAACCACTCGGCTGATTCTTCTTCAATATGCCCTTCACCAACATGCAGTGTTTCCTTGATTGAATTAGCTCTCACACCAATATTTGCGTCTAGAGCCTTTGCATTGAGGGCTATATGAAAATGGCTGTGGCGCTGAAGTTGCCTGTGAATGTGGAGTTGGTGGCATGTGAAACCCGCATGTGGAGCATTCGTTTGTGTGGGATGCTCTACCAGGTTCATTCCTAGATAATGCACTCAAAGGGCACTAAGCATAGAGTGTGAAAACTGAGTTTCCTTGAGAGCTGCTTGGAAGCCTGATGGTGTGTGAAGTTAGTGAGCCAAATGGAGTTGTTCTCCCACAAGAACCACTCGGCTGATTCTTCTTCAATATGCCCTTCACCAACATGCAGTGTTTCCTTGATTGAATTAGCTCTCACACCAATATTTGCGTCTAGTGCCTTTGCATTGAGGGCTATCTGAAAACGGCTTTGGTGCTGAAGTTGCCTGTGAATGTGGAGTTGGTGGCATGTGAAACCCGCATGTGGAGCATTCGTTTGTGTGGGATGCTCTACCAGGTTCATTCCTAGATAATGCACTCAAAGGGCACTAAGCATAGAGTGTGAAAACTGAGTTTCCTTGAGAGCTGCTTGGAAGCCTGATGGTGTGTGAAGTTAGTGAGCCAAATGGAGTTGTTCTCCCACAAGAACCACTCGGCTGATTCTTCTTCAATATGCCCTTCACCAACATGCAGTGTTTCCTTGATTGAATTAGCTCTCACACCAATATTTGCGTCTAGAGCCTTTGCATTGAGGGCTATCTGAAAACGGCTGTGGCGCTGAAGTTGCCTGTGAATGTGGAGTTGGTGGCATGTGAAACCCGCATGTGGAGCATTCGTTTGTGTGGGATGCTCTACCAAGCTTCATTTCAGTCCTAGGCACTCAAAAAGCACTAAGCATAGAGTGTGAAAACTGAGTTCCTTGAGAGCTGCTTGGAAGCCTGATGGTGTGTCAAGTTAGTGAGCCAAATGGAGTTGTTCTCCCACAAGAACCACTCGGCTGATTCTTCTTCAATATGCCCTTCACCAACATGCAGTGTTTCCTTGATTGAATTAGCTCTCACACCAATATTTGCGTCTAGAGCCTTTGCATTGAGGGCTATATGAAAACGGGCTGTGGCGCTGAAGTTGCCTGTGAATGTGGAGTTGGTGGCATGTGAAACCCGCATGTGGAGCATTCGTTTGTGTGGGATGCTCACCAAGCTTCATTTCAGTCCTAGACACTCAAAGGGCACTAAGCATAGAGTGTGAAAACTGAGTTTCCTTGAGAGCTGCTTGGAAGCCTCATGGTGTGTGACGTTAGTGAGCCAAATGGAGTTGTTCTCCCACAAGAGCCACTTGGCTGATTCTTCTTCAATATGCCCTTCACCAACATGCATTGTTTCCTTGATTGAATTAGCTCTCACACCAATATTTGCATCTAGAGCCTTTGCATTGAGGGCTATCTGAAAGTGGTTTTGGCGCTGAAGTTGCCTGTGAATGTGGAGTTGGTGGCATGTGAAACCCGCATGTGGAGCATTCGTTTGTGTGGGATGCTCTACCAGGTTCATTCCTAGATAATACACTCAAAGGGCACTAAGCATAGAGTGTGAAAACTGAGTTTCCTTGAGAGCTGCTTGGAAGCCTGATGGTGTGTGAAGTTAGTGAGCCAAATGGAGTTGTTCTCCACAAGAACCACTCGGCTGATTCTTCTTCAATATGCCCTTCACCAACATGCAGTGTTTCCTTGATTGAATTAGCTCTCACACCAATATTTGTGTCTAGAGCCTTTGCATTGAGGGCTATCTGAAAACGGCTGTGGCGCTGAAGTTGCCTGTGAATGTGGAGTTGGTGGCGTGTGAAACCCGCATGTGGAGCATTCGTTTGTGTGGGATGCTCTACCAGGATCATTCCTAGATAATGCACTCAAAGGGCACTAAGCATAGAGTGTGAAAACTGAGTTTCCTTGAGAGCTGCTTGGAAGCCTGATGGTGTGTGAAGTTAGTGAGCCAAATGGAGTTGTTCTCCCACAAGAACCACTCGGCTGATTCTTCTTCAATATGCCCTTCACCAACATGCAGTGTTTCCTTGATTGAATTAGCTCTCACACCAATATTTGCGTCTAGAGCCTTTGCATTGAGGGCTATATGAAAATGGCTGTGGCGCTGAAGTTGCCTGTGAATGTGGAGTTGGTGGCATGTGAAACCCACATGTGGAGCATTCGTTTGTGTGGGATGCTCTACCAGGTTCATTCCTAGATAATGCACTCAAAGGGCACTAAGCATAGAGTGTGAAAACTGAGTTTCCTTGAGAGCTGCTTGGAAGCCTGATGGTGTGTGAAGTTAGTGAGCCAAATGGAGTTGTTCCCCCACAAGAACCACTCGGCTGATTCTTCTTCAATATGCCCTTCACCAACATGCAGTGTTTCCTTGATTGAATTAGCTCTCACACCAATATTTGCGTCTAGAGCCTTTGCATTGAGGGCTATCTGAAAGTGGTTTTGGAGCTGAAGTTGCCTGTGAATGTGGAGTTGGTGGCATGTGAAACCCGCATGTGGAGCATTCGTTTGTGTGGGATGCTCACCAAGTTTCATTTCAGTCCTAGACACTCAAAGGGCACTAAGCATAGAGTGTGAAAACTGAGTTTCCTTGAGAGCTGCTTGGAAGCCTGATGGTGTGTGAAGTTAGTGAGCCAAATGGAGTTGATCTCCCACAAGAACCACTCGGCTGATTCTTCTTCAATATGCCCTTCACCAACATGCAGTGTTTCCTTGATTGAATTAGCTCTCACACCAATATTTGCGTCTAGAGCCTTTGCATTGAGGGCTATCTGAAAGTGGTTTTGGAGCTGAAGTTTCCTGTGAATGTGGAGTTGGTGGCGTGTGAAACCCGCATGGGGAGCATTCGTTTGTGTGGAATGCTCTACCAGGTTCATTCCTAGATAATGCACTAAAGAGGCACTAAGCATAGAGTGTGAAAACTGAGTTTCCTTGAGAGCTGCTTGGAAGCCTGATGGTGTGTGAAGTTAGTGAGCAAATGGAGTTGTTCTCCCACAAGAACCACTCGACTGATTCTTCTTCAATATGCCCTTCACCAACATGCAGTGTTTCCTTGATTGAATTAGCTCTCACACCAATATTTGCGTCTAGAGCCTTGCATTGAGGGCTATATGAAAACGGCTGTGGCGCTGAAGTTGCCTGTGAATGTGGAGTTGGTGGCATGTGAAACCCGCATGTGGAGCATTCGTTTGTGTGGATGCTCTACCAGGTTCATTCCTAGATAATGCACTCAAAGGGCACTAAGCATAGAGTGTGAAAACTGAGTTTCCTTGAGAGCTGCTTGGAAGCCTGATGGTGTGTGAAGTTAGTGAGCCAAATGGAGTTGTTCTCCCACAAGAACCACTCGGCTGATTCTTCTTCAATATGCCCTTCACCAACATGCAGTGTTTCCTTGATTGAATTAGTTCTCACACCAATATTTGCGTCTAGAGCCTTTGCATTGAGGGCTATCTGAAAACGGCTGTGGCGCTGAAGTTGCCTGTGAATGTGGAGTTGGTGGCATGTGAACCCCGCATGTGGAGCATTCGTTTGTGTGGGATGCTCTACCAGGTTCATTCCTAGATAATACACTCAAAGGGCACTAAGCATAGATTGTGAAAACTGAGTTTCCTTGAGAGCTGCTTGGAAGCCGGATGGTGTGTGAAGTTAGTGAGCCAAATGGAGTTGTTCTCCCACAAGAACCACTCGGCTGATTCTTCTTCAATATGCCCTTCACCAACATGCAGTGTTTCTTTGATTGAATTAGCTCTCACACCAATATTTGCGTCTAGAACCTTTGCATTGAGGGCTATCTGAAAGTGGTTTTGGAGCTGAAGTTGCCTGTGAATGTGGAGTTGGTGGCATGTGAAACCCGCATGTGGAGCATTCGTTTGTGTGGGATGCTCACCAAGTTTCATTTCAGTCCTAGACACTCAAAGGGCACTAAGCATAGAGTGTGAAAACTGAGTTTCCTTGAGAGCTGCTTGGAAGCCTGATGGTGTGTGAAGTTAGTGAGCCAAATGGAATTGTTCCCCACAAGAACCACTCGGCTGATTCTTCTTCAATATGCCCTTCACCAACATGCAGTGTTTCCTTGATTGAATTAGCTCTCACACCAATATTTGCGTCTAGAGCCTTTGCATTGAGGGCTATCTGAAAGTGGTTTTGGCGCTGAAGTTGTCTGTGAATGTGGAGTTGGTGGCATGTGAAACCCGCATGTGGAGCATTCGTTTGTGTGGAATGCTCTACCAGGTTCATTCCTAGATAATGCACTAAAGAGGCACTAAGCATAGAGTGTGAAAACTGAGTTTCCTTGAGAGCTGCTTGAAAGCCTGATGGTGTGTGAAGTTAGTGAGCCAAATGGAGTTGTTCTCAAAAAGAATCACTCGACTGATTCTTCTTCAATATGCCCTTCACCAACATGCAGTGTTTCCTTGATTGAATTAGCTCTCACACCAATATTTGCGTCTAGAGCCTTTGCATTGAGGGCTATCTGAAAACGGCTGTGGCACTGAAGTTACCTGTGAATGTGGAGTTGGTGGCATGTGAAACCCGCATGTGGAGCATTCGTTTGTGTGGGATGCTCTACCAGGTTCATTCCTAGATAATGCACTCAAAGGGCACTAAGCATAGAGTGTGAAAACTGAGTTTCCTTGAGAGTTGCTTGGAAGCCTGATGGTGTTTAAAGTTAGTGAGCCAAATGGAGTTGTTCTCCCACAAGAACCACTCGGCTGATTCTTCTTCAATATGCCCTTCACCAACATGCAGTATTTCCTTGATTGAATTAGCTCTCATACCAATATTTGCGTCTAGAGCCTTTGCATTGAGGGCTATCTGAAAACGGCTGTGGCGCTGAAGTTGCCTGTGAATGTGGAGTTGGTGGCATGTGAAACCCGCATGTGGAGCATTCGTTTGTGTGGGATGCTCTCCCAGGTTCATTCCTAGATAATGCACTCAAAGGGCACTAAGCATAGAGTGTGAAAACTGAGTTTCCTTGAGAGCTGCTTGGAAGCCTGATGGTGTGTGAAGTTAGTGAGCCAAATGGAGTTGTTCCCCCACAAGAACCACTCGGCTGATTCTTCTTCAATATGCCCTTCACCAACATGCAGTGTTTCCTTGATTGAATTAGCTCTCACACCAATATTTGCGTCTAGAGCCTTTGCATTGAGGGCTATCTGAAAGCGGTTTTGGCGCTGAAGTTGTCTGTGAATGTGGAGTTGGTGGCATGTGAAACCCGCATGTGGAGCATTCGTTTGTGTGGGATGCTCACCAAGTTTCATTTCAGTCCTAGACACTCAAAGGGCACTAAGCATAGAGTGTGAAAACTGAGTTTCCTTGAGAGCTGCTTGGAAGCCTGATGGTGTGTGAAGTTAGTGAGCCAAATGGAGTTGTTCTCCCACAAGAACCACTCGGCTGATTCTTCTTCAATATGCCCTTCACCAACATGCAGTGTTTCCTTGATTGAATTAGCTCTCACACCAATATTTGCGTCTAGAGCCTTTGCATTGAGGGCTATCTGAAAACGGCTGTGGCGCTGAAGTTGCCTGTGAATGTGGAGTTGGTGGCATGTGAAACCCGCATGTGGAGCATTCGTTTGTGTGGGAGGCTCTACCAGGTTCATTCCTAGATAATACACTCAAAGGGCACTAAGCATAGAGTGTGAAAACTGAGTTTCCTTGAGAGCTGCTTGGAAGCCTGATGGTGTGTGAAGTTAGTGAGCCAAATGGAGTTGTTCTCCCACAAGAACCACTTGGCTGATTCTTCTTCAATATGCCCTTCACCAACATGCAATGTTTCCTTGATTGAATTAGCTCTCACACCAATATTTGCGTCTAGAGCCTTTGCATTGAGGGCTATCTGAAAGTGGTTTTGGAGCTGAAGTTGCCTGTGAATGTGGAGTTGGTGGCATGTGAAACCCGCATGTGGAGCATTCGTTTGTGTGGGATGCTCACCAAGTTTCATTTCAGTCCTAGACACTCAAAGGGCACTAAGCATAGAGTGTGAAAACTGAGTTTCCTTGAGAGCTGCTTGGAAGCCTGATGGTGTGTGAAGTTAGTGAGCCAAATGGAGTTGTTCTCCCACAAGAACCACTTGGCTGATTCTTCTTCAGTATGCCCTTCACCAACATGCAGTGTTTCCTTGATTGAATTAGCTCTCACACCAATATTTGCGTCTAGAGCCTTTGCATTGAGGGCTATCTGAAAGTGGTTTTGGCGCTGAAGCTGCCTGTGAATGTGGAGTTGGTGGCATGTGAAACCCGCATGTGGAGCATTCGTTTGTGTGGGATGCTCTACCAGGTTCATTCCTAGATAATGCACTCAAAGGGCACTAAGCATAGAGTGTGAAAACTGAGTTTCCTTGAGAGCTGCTTGGAAGCCTGATGGTGTTTAAAGTTAGTGAGCCAAATGGAGTTGTTCTCCCACAAGAACCACTCGGCTGATTCTTCTTCAATATGCCCTTCACCAACATGCAGTGTTTCCTTGATTGAATTAGCTCTCACACCAATATTTGCATCTAGAGCCTTTGCATTGAGGGCTATCTGAAAACGGCTGTGGCGCTGAAGTTGCCTGTGAATGTGGAGTTGGTGGCATGTGAAACCCACATGTGGAGCATTCGTTTGTGTGGAATGCTCTCCCAGGTTCATTCCTAGATAATGCATTCAAAGGGCACTAAGCATAGAGTGTGAAAACTGAGTTTCCTTGAGAGCTGCTTGGAAGCCTGATGGTGTGTGAAGTTAGTGAGCCAAATGGAGTTGTTCCCCCACAAGAACCACTCGGCTGATTCTTCTTCAATATGCCCTTCACCAACATGCAGTGTTTCCTTGATTGAATTAGCTCTCACACCAATATTTGCGTCTAGAGCCTTTGCATTGAGGGCTATCTGAAAACGGCTGTGGCGCTGAAGTTGCCTGTGAATGTGGAGTTGGTGGCATGTGAAACCCGCATGTGGAGCATTCGTTTGTGTGGGATGCTCACCAAGCTTCATTTCAGTCCTATCCACTCAAAGGGCACTAAGCATAGAGTGTGAAAACTGAGTTTCCTTGAGAGCTGCTTGGAAGCCTGATGGTGTGTGAAGTTAGTGAGTCAAATGGAGTTGTTCTCCCACAAGGACCACTCGGCTGATTCTTCTTCAATATGCCCTTCACCAACATGCAGTGTTTCCTTGATTGAATTAGCTCTCACACCAATATTTGCGTCTAGAGCCTTTGCATTGAGGGCTATCTGAAAGTGGTTTTGGCGCTGAAGTTGCCTGTGAATGTGGAGTTGGTGGCATGTGAAACCCGCATGTGGAGCATTCGTTTGTGTGGGATGCTCACCAAGTTTCATTTCAGTCCTAGACACTCAAAGGGCACTAAGCATAGAGTGTGAAAACTGAGTTTCCTTGAGAGCTGCTTGGAAGCCTGATGGTGTGTGAAGTTAGTGAGCCAAATGGAGTTGTTCTCCCACAAGAACCACTTGGCTGATTCTTCTTCAATATGCCTTTCACCAACATGCAGTGTTTCCTTGATTGAATTAGCTCTCACACCAATATTTGCGTCTAGAGCCTTTGCATTGAGGGCTATCTGAAAACGGCTGTGGCGCTGAAGTTGCCTGTGAATGTGGAGTTGGTGGCATGTGAAACCCGCATGTGGAGCATTCGTTTGTGTGGGATGCTCTACCAGGTTCATTCCTAGATAATGCACTCAAAGGGCACTAAGCATAGAGTGTGAAAACTGAGTTTCCTTGAGAGCTGCTTGGAAGCCTGATGGTGTGTGAAGTTAGTGAGCCAAATGGAGTTGTTCTCCCACAAGAACCACTCGGCTGATTCTTCTTCAATATGCCCTTCACCAACATGCAGTGTTTCCTTGATTGAATTAGCTCTCACACCAATATTTGCGTCTAGAGCCTTTGCATTGAGGGCTATCTGAAAACGGCTGTGGCGCTGAAGTTGCCTGTGAATGTGGAGTTGGTGGCATGTGAAACCCGCATGTGGAGCATTCGTTTGTGTGGGATGCTCTACCAGGTTCATTCCTAGATAATACACTCAAAGGGCACTAAGCATAGAGTGTGAAAACTGAGTTTCCTTGAGAGCTGCTTGGAAGCCTGATGGTGTGTAAAGTTAGTGAGCCAAATGGAGTTGTTCTCCCACAAGAACCACTCGGCTGATTCTTCTTCAATATGCCCTTCACCAACATGCAGTGTTTCCTTGATTGAATTAGCTCTCACACCAATATTTGCATCTAGAGCCTTTGCATTGAGGGCTATCTGAAAACGGCTGTGGCGCTGAAGTTGCCTGTGAATCTGGAGTTGGTGGCATGTGAAACCCGCATGTGGAGCATTCGTTTGTGTGGGATGCTCACCAAGTTTCATTTCAGTCCTAGACACTCAAAGGGCACTAAGCATAGAGTGTGAAAACTGAGTTTCCTTGAGAGCTGCTTGGAAGCCTGATGGTGTGTGAAGTTAGTGAGCCAAATGGAGTTGTTCTCCCACAAGAACCACTCGGCTGATTCTTCTTCAATATGCCCTTCACCAACATGCAGTGTTTCCTTGATTGAATTAGCTCTCACACCAATATTTGCGTCTAGAGCCTTTGCATTGAGGGCTATCTGAAAGTGGTTTTGGAGCTGAAGTTGCCTGTGAATGTGGAGTTGGTGGCATGTGAAACTTGCATGTGGAGCATTCGTTTGTGTGGGATGCTCACCAAGTTTCATTTCAGTCCTAGACACTCAAAGGGCACTAAGCATAGAGTGTGAAAACTGAGTTTCCTTGAGAGCTGCTTGGAAGCCTGATGGTGTGTGAAGTTAGTGAGCCAAATGGAGTTGTTCTCCCACAAGAACCACTCGGCTGATTCTTCTTCAATATGCCCTTCACCAACATGCAGTGTTTCCTTGATTGAATTAGCTCTCACACCAATATTTGCGTCTAGAGCCTTTGCATTGAGGGCTATCTGAAAATGGCTGTGGCGCTGAAGTTGCCTGTGAATGTGGAGTTGGTGGCATGTGAAACCCGCATGTGGAGCATTCGTTTGTGTGGGATGCTCTACCAGGTTCATTCCTAGATAATGCACTCAATGGGCACTAAGCATAGAGTGTGAAAACTGAGTTTCCTTGAGAGCTGCTTGGAAGCCTGATGGTGTGTGAAGTTAGTGAGCCAAATGGAGTTGTTCTCCCACAAGAACCACTCGGCTGATTCTTCTTCAATATGCCCTTCACCAACATGCAGTGTTTGCTTGATTGAATTAGCTCTCACACCAATATTTGCATCTAGAGCCTTTGCATTGAGGGCTATCTGAAAACGGCTGTGGCGCTGAAGTTGCCTGTGAATGTGGAGTTGGTGGCATGTGAAACCCGCATGTGGAGCATTCGTTTGTGTGGGATGCTCACCAAGTTTCATTTCAGTCCGAGACACTCAAAGGGCACTAAGCATAGAGTGTGAAAACTGAGTTTCCTTGAGAGCTGCTTGGAAGCCTGATGGTGTGTGAAGTTAGTGAGCCAAATGGAGTTGTTCTCCCACAAGAACCACTCGGCTGATTCTTCTTCAATATGCCCTTCACCAACATGCAGTCTTTCCTTGATTGAATTAGCTCTCACACCAATATTTGCGTCTAGAGCCTTTGCATTGAGGGCTATCTGAAAGTGGTTTTGGCGCTGAAGTTGCCTGTGAATGTGGAGTTGGTGGCATGTGAAACCCGCATGTGGAGCATTCGTTTGTGTGGGATGCTCACCAAGTTTCATTTCAGTCCTAGACACTCAAAGGGCACTAAGCATAGAGTGTGAAAACTGAGTTTCCTTGAGAGCTGCTTGGAAGCCTGATGGTGTGTGAAGTTAGTGAGCCAAATGGAGTTGTTCTCCCACAAGAACCACTTGGCTGATTCTTCTTCAATATGCCTTTCACCAACATGCAGTGTTTCCTTGATTGAATTAGCTCTCACACCAATATTTGCGTCTAGAGCCTTTGCATTGAGGGCTATCTGAAAATGGCTGTGGCGCTGAATTTGCCTGTGAATGTGGAGTTGGTGGCATGTGAAACCCGCATGTGGAGCATTCGTTTGTGTGGGATGCTCTACCAGGTTCATTCCTAGATAATGCACTCAAAGGGCACTAAGCATAGAGTGTGAAAACTGAGTTTCCTTGAGAGCTGCTTGGAAGCCTGATGGTGTGTGAAGTTAGTGAGCCAAATGGAGTTGTTCTCCCACAAGAACCACTCGGCTGATTCTTCTTCAATATGCCCTTCACCAACATGCAGTGTTTCCTTGATTGAATTAGCTCTCACACCAATATTTGCGTCTAGAGCCTTTGCATTGAGGGCTATCTGAAAACGGCTGTGGCGCTGAAGTTGCCTGTGAATGTGGAGTTGGTGGCATGTGAAACCCGCATGTGGAGCATTCGTTTGTGTGGGATGCTCTACCAGGTTCATTCCTAGATAATGCACTCAAAGGGCACTAAGCATAGAGTGTGAAAACTGAGTTTCCTTGAGAGCTGCTTGGAAGCCTGATGGTGTGTAAAGTTAGTGAGCCAAATGGAGTTGTTCTCCCACAAGAACCACTCGGCTGATTCTTCTTCAATATGCCCTTCACCAACATGCAGTGTTTCCTTGATTGAATTAGCTCTCACACCAATATTTGCATCTAGAGCCTTTGCATTGAGGGCTATCTGAAAACGGCTGTGGCGCTGAAGTTGCCTGTGAATCTGGAGTTGGTGGCATGTGAAACCCGCATGTGGAGCATTCGTTTGTGTGGGATGCTCACCAAGCTTCATTTCAGTCCTATCCACTCAAAGGGCACAAAGCATAGAGTGTGAAAACTGAGTTTCCTTGAGAGCTGCTTGGAAGCCTGATGGTGTGTGAAGTTAGTGAGCCAAATGGAGTTGTTCTCCCACAAGAACCACTCGGCTGATTCTTCTTCAATATGCCCTTCACCAACATGCAGTGTTTCCTTGATTGAATTAGCTCTCACACCAATATTTGCCTCTAGAGCCTTTGCATTGAGGGCTATCTGAAAGTGGTTTTGGCGCTGAAGTTGCCTGTGAATGTGGAGTTGGTGGCATGTGAAACCCGCATGTGGAGCATTCGTTTGTGTGGGATGCTCACCAAGTTTCATTTCAGTCCTAGACACTCAAAGGGCACTAAGCATAGAGTGTGAAAACTGAGTTTCCTTGAGAGCTGTTTGGAAGCCTGATGGTGTGTGAAGTTAGTGAGCCAAATGGAGTTGTTCTCCCACAAGAACCACTCGGCTGATTCTTCTTCAATATGCCTTTCACCAACATGCAGTGTTTCCTTGATTGAATTAGCTCTCACACCAATATTTGCGTCTAGAGCCTTTGCATTGAGGGCTATCTGAAAATGGCTGTGGCGCTGAAGTTGCCTGTGAATGTGGAGTTGGTGGCATGTGAAACCCGCATGTGGAGCATTCGTTTGTGTGGGATGCTCACCAAGCATCATTTCAGTCCTAGACACTCAAAGGGCACTAAGCATAGAGTGTGAAAACTGAGTTTCCTTGAGAGCTGCTTGGAAGCCTGATGGTGTGTGAAGTTAGTGAGCCAAATGGAGTTGTTCTCCCACAAGAACCACTCGGCTGATTCTTCTTCAATATGCCCTTCACCAACATGCAGTGTTTGCTTGATTGAATTAGCTCTCACACCAATATTTGCGTCTAGAGCCTTTGCATTGAGGGCTATCTGAAAGTGGTTTTGGCGCTGAAGTTGCCTGTGAATGTGGAGTTGGTGGCATGTGAAACCCGCATGTGGAGCATTCGTTTGTGTGGGATGCTCACCAAGTTTCATTTCAGTCCTAGACACTCAAAGGGCACTAAGCATAGAGTGTGAAAACTGAGTTTCCTTGAGAGCTGCTTGGAAGCCTGATGGTGTGTGAAGTTAGTGAGCCAAATGGAGTTGTTCTCCCACAAGAACCACTTGGCTGATTCTTCTTCAATATGCCTTTCACCAACATGCAGTGTTTCCTTGATTGAATTAGCTCTCACACCAATATTTGCGTCTAGAGCCTTTGCATTGAGGGCTATCTGAAAACGGCTGTGGCGCTGAAGTTGCCTGTGAATGTGGAGTTGGTGGCATGTGAAACCCGCATGTGGAGCATTCGTTTGTGTGGGATGCTCTACCAGGTTCATTCCTAGATAATGCACTCAAAGGGCACTAAGCATAGAGTGTGAAAACTGAGTTTCCTTGAGAGCTGCTTGGAAGCCTGATGGTGTGTGAAGTTAGTGAGCCAAATGGAGTTGTTCTCCCACAAGAACCACTCGGCTGATTCTTCTTCAATATGCCCTTCACCAACATGCAGTGTTTCCTTGATTGAATTAGCTCTCACACCAATATTTGCGTCTAGAGCCTTTGCATTGAGGGCTATCTGAAAACGGCTGTGGCGCTGAAGTTGCCTGTGAATGTGGAGTTGGTGGCATGTGAAACCCGCATGTGGAGCATTCGTTTGTGTGGGATGCTCTACCAGGTTCATTCCTAGATAATACACTCAAAGGGCACTAAGCATAGAGTGTGAAAACTGAGTTTCCTTGAGAGCTGCTTGGAAGCCTGATGGTGTGTAAAGTTAGTGAGCCAAATGGAGTTGTTCTCCCACAAGAACCACTCGGCTGATTCTTCTTCAATATGCCCTTCACCAACATGCAGTGTTTCCTTGATTGAATTAGCTCTCACACCAATATTTGCATCTAGAGCCTTTGCATTGAGGGCTATCTGAAAACGGCTGTGGCGCTGAAGTTGCCTGTGAATCTGGAGTTGGTGGCATGTGAAACCCGCATGTGGAGCATTCGTTTGTGTGGGATGCTCACCAAGTTTCATTTCAGTCCTAGACACTCAAAGGGCACTAAGCATAGAGTGTGAAAACTGAGTTTCCTTGAGAGCTGCTTGGAAGCCTGATGGTGTGTGAAGTTAGTGAGCCAAATGGAGTTGTTCTCCCACAAGAACCACTCGGCTGATTCTTCTTCAATATGCCCTTCACCAACATGCAGTGTTTCCTTGATTGAATTAGCTCTCACACCAATATTTGCGTCTAGAGCCTTTGCATTGAGGGCTATCTGAAAGTGGTTTTGGAGCTGAAGTTGCCTGTGAATGTGGAGTTGGTGGCATGTGAAACTTGCATGTGGAGCATTCGTTTGTGTGGGATGCTCACCAAGTTTCATTTCAGTCCTAGACACTCAAAGGGCACTAAGCATAGAGTGTGAAAACTGAGTTTCCTTGAGAGCTGCTTGGAAGCCTGATGGTGTGTGAAGTTAGTGAGCCAAATGGAGTTGTTCTCCCACAAGAACCACTCGGCTGATTCTTCTTCAATATGCCCTTCACCAACATGCAGTGTTTCCTTGATTGAATTAGCTCTCACACCAATATTTGCGTCTAGAGCCTTTGCATTGAGGGCTATCTGAAAATGGCTGTGGCGCTGAAGTTGCCTGTGAATGTGGAGTTGGTGGCATGTGAAACCCGCATGTGGAGCATTCGTTTGTGTGGGATGCTCTACCAGGTTCATTCCTAGATAATGCACTCAATGGGCACTAAGCATAGAGTGTGAAAACTGAGTTTCCTTGAGAGCTGCTTGGAAGCCTGATGGTGTGTGAAGTTAGTGAGCCAAATGGAGTTGTTCTCCCACAAGAACCACTCGGCTGATTCTTCTTCAATATGCCCTTCACCAACATGCAGTGTTTGCTTGATTGAATTAGCTCTCACACCAATATTTGCGTCTAGAGCCTTTGCATTGAGGGCTATCTGAAAGTGGTTTTGGAGCTGAAGTTGCCTGTGAATGTGGAGTTGGTGGCATGTGAAACCCGCATGTGGAGCATTCGTTTGTGTGGGATGCTCACCAAGTTTCATTTCAGTCCGAGACACTCAAAGGGCACTAAGCATAGAGTGTGAAAACTGAGTTTCCTTGAGAGCTGCTTGGAAGCCTGATGGTGTGTGAAGTTAGTGAGCCAAATGGAGTTGTTCTCCCACAAGAACCACTCGGCTGATTCTTCTTCAATATGCCCTTCACCAACATGCAGTCTTTCCTTGATTGAATTAGCTCTCACACCAATATTTGCGTCTAGAGCCTTTGCATTGAGGGCTATCTGAAAGTGGTTTTGGCGCTGAAGTTGCCTGTGAATGTGGAGTTGGTGGCATGTGAAACCCGCATGTGGAGCATTCGTTTGTGTGGGATGCTCACCAAGTTTCATTTCAGTCCTAGACACTCAAAGGGCACTAAGCATAGAGTGTGAAAACTGAGTTTCCTTGAGAGCTGCTTGGAAGCCTGATGGTGTGTGAAGTTAGTGAGCCAAATGGAGTTGTTCTCCCACAAGAACCACTTGGCTGATTCTTCTTCAATATGCCTTTCACCAACATGCAGTGTTTCCTTGATTGAATTAGCTCTCACACCAATATTTGCGTCTAGAGCCTTTGCATTGAGGGCTATCTGAAAATGGCTGTGGCGCTGAATTTGCCTGTGAATGTGGAGTTGGTGGCATGTGAAACCCGCATGTGGAGCATTCGTTTGTGTGGGATGCTCTACCAGGTTCATTCCTAGATAATGCACTCAAAGGGCACTAAGCATAGAGTGTGAAAACTGAGTTTCCTTGAGAGCTGCTTGGAAGCCTGATGGTGTGTGAAGTTAGTGAGCCAAATGGAGTTGTTCTCCCACAAGAACCACTCGGCTGATTCTTCTTCAATATGCCCTTCACCAACATGCAGTGTTTCCTTGATTGAATTAGCTCTCACACCAATATTTGCGTCTAGAGCCTTTGCATTGAGGGCTATCTGAAAACGGCTGTGGCGCTGAAGTTGCCTGTGAATGTGGAGTTGGTGGCATGTGAAACCCGCATGTGGAGCATTCGTTTGTGTGGGATGCTCACCAAGCTTCATTTCAGTCCTATCCACTCAAAGGGCACAAAGCATAGAGTGTGAAAACTGAGTTTCCTTGAGAGCTGCTTGGAAGCCTGATGGTGTGTGAAGTTAGTGAGCCAAATGGAGTTGTTCTCCCACAAGAACCACTCGGCTGATTCTTCTTCAATATGCCCTTCACCAACATGCAGTGTTTCCTTGATTGAATTAGCTCTCACACCAATATTTGCCTCTAGAGCCTTTGCATTGAGGGCTATCTGAAAGTGGTTTTGGCGCTGAAGTTGCCTGTGAATGTGGAGTTGGTGGCATGTGAAACCCGCATGTGGAGCATTCGTTTGTGTGGGATGCTCACCAAGTTTCATTTCAGTCCTAGACACTCAAAGGGCACTAAGCATAGAGTGTGAAAACTGAGTTTCCTTGAGAGCTGTTTGGAAGCCTGATGGTGTGTGAAGTTAGTGAGCCAAATGGAGTTGTTCTCCCACAAGAACCACTCGGCTGATTCTTCTTCAATATGCCTTTCACCAACATGCAGTGTTTCCTTGATTGAATTAGCTCTCACACCAATATTTGCGTCTAGAGCCTTTGCATTGAGGGCTATCTGAAAATGGCTGTGGCGCTGAAGTTGCCTGTGAATGTGGAGTTGGTGGCATGTGAAACCCGCATGTGGAGCATTCGTTTGTGTGGGATGCTCACCAAGCATCATTTCAGTCCTAGACACTCAAAGGGCACTAAGCATAGAGTGTGAAAACTGAGTTTCCTTGAGAGCTGCTTGGAAGCCTGATGGTGTGTGAAGTTAGTGAGCCAAATGGAGTTGTTCTCCCACAAGAACCACTCGGCTGATTCTTCTTCAATATGCCCTTCACCAACATGCAGTGTTTGCTTGATTGAATTAGCTCTCACACCAATATTTGCGTCTAGAGCCTTTGCATTGAGGGCTATCTGAAAGTGGTTTTGGAGCTGAAGTTGCCTGTGATTGTGGAGTTGGTGGCATGTGAAACCCGCATGTGGAGCATTCGTTTGTGTGGGATGCTCACCAAGTTTCATTTCAGTCCTAGACACTCAAAGGGCACTAAGCATAGAGTGTGAAAACTGAGTTTCCTTGAGAGCTGCTTGGAAGCCTGATGGTGTGTAAAGTTAGTGAGCCAAATGGAGTTGTTCTCCCACAAGAACCACTCGGCTGATTCTTCTTCAATATGCCCTTCACCAACATGCAGTGTTTCCTTGATTGAATTAGCTCTCACACCAATATTTGCGTCTAGAGCCTTTGCATTGAGGTCTATCTGAAAATGGCTGTGGCGCTGAAGTTGCCTGTGAATGTGGAGTTGGTGGCATGTGAAACCCGCATGTGGAGCATTCGTTTGTGTGGGATGCTCTACCAGGTTCATTCCTAGATAATGCACTCAAAGGGCACTAAGCATAGAGTGTGAAAACTGAGTTTCCTTGAGAGCTGCTTGGAAGCCTGATGGTGTGTGATGTTAGTGAGCCAAATGGAGTTGTTCTCCCACAAGAATCACTCGGCTGATTCTTCTTCAATATGCCCTTCACCAACATGCAGTGTTTTCTTGATTGAATTAGCTCTCACACCAATATTTGCGTCTAGAGCCTTTGCATTTAAGGCTATCTGAAAGTGGTTTTGCAGCTGAAGTTGCCTGTGAATGTGGAGTTGGTGGCATGTGAAACCCGCATGTGGAGCATTCGTTTGTGTGGGATGCTCTACCAGGTTCATTCCTAGATAATGCACTCAAAGGGCACTAAGCATAGAGTGTGAAAACTGAGTTACCTTGAGAGCTGCTTGGAAGCCTGATGGTGTGTGAAGTTAGTGTGCCAAATGGAGTTGTTCTCCCACAAGAACCACTCGGCTGATTCTTCTTCAATATGCCCTTCACCAACATGCAGTGTTTCCTTGATTGAATTAGCTCTCACACCAATATTTGCCTCTAGAGCCTTTGCATTGAGGGCTATCTGAAAGTGGTTTTGGAGCTGAAGTTGCCTGTGAATGTGGAGTTGGTGGCATGTGAAACCCGCATGTGGAGCATTCGTTTGTGTGGGATGCTCACCAAGTTTCATTTCAGTCCTAGACACTCAAAGGGCACTAAGCATAGAGTGTGAAAACTGAGTTTCCTTGAGAGCTGCTTGGAAGCCTGATGGTGTGTGAAGTTAGTGAGCCAAATGGAGTTGTTCTCCCACAAGAATCACTCGGCTGATTCTTCTTCAATATGCCTTTCACCAAAATGCAGTGTTTCCTTGATTGAATTAGCTCTCACACCAATATTTGCGTCTAGAGCCTTTGCATTGAGGGCTATCTGAAAACGGCTGTGGCGCTGAAGTTGCCTGTGAATGTGGAGTTGGTGGCATGTGAAACCCGCATGTGGAGCATTCGTTTGTGTGGGATGCTCTACCAGGTTCATTCCTAGATAATGCACTCAAAGGGCACTAAGCATAGAGTGTGAAAACTGAGTTTCCTTGAGAGCTGCATGGAAGCCTGATGGTGTGTAAAGTTAGTGAGCCAAATGGAGTTGTTCTCCCACAAGAACCACTCGGCTGATTCTTCTTCAATATGCCCTTCACCAACATGCAGTGTTTCCTTGATTGAATTAGCTCTCACACCAATATTTGCGTCTAGAGCCTTTGCATTGAGGTCTATCTGAAAATGGCTGTGGCGCTGAAGTTGCCTGTGAATGTGGAGTTGGTGGCATGTGAAACCCGCATGTGGAGCATTCGTTTGTGTGGGATGCTCTACCAGGTTCATTCCTAGATAATGCACTCAAAGGGCACTAAGCATAGAGTGTGAAAACTGAGTTTCCTTGAGAGCTGCTTGGAAGCCTGATGGTGTGTGAAGTTAGTGAGCCAAATGGAGTTGTTCTCCCACAAGAACCACTCGGCTGATTCTTCTTCAATATGCCCTTCACCAACATGCAGTGTTTGCTTGATTGAATTAGCTCTCACACCAATATTTGCGTCTAGAGCCTTTGCATTGAGGGCTATCTGAAAGTGGTTTTGGAGCTGAAGTTGCCTGTGAATGTGGAGTTGGTGGCATGTGAAACCCGCATGTGGAGCATTCGTTTGTGTGGGATGCTCACCAAGTTTCATTTCAGTCCTAGACACTCAAAGGGCACTAAGCATAGAGTGTGAAAACTGAGTTTCCTTGAGAGCTGCTTGGAAGCCTGATGGTGTGTGAAGTTAGTGAGCCAAATGGAGTTGTTCTCCCACAAGAACCACTCGGCTGATTCTTCTTCAATATGCCCTTCACCAACATGCAGTGTTTGCTTGATTGAATTAGCTCTCACACCAATATTTGCGTCTAGAGCCTTTGCATTGAGGGCTATCTGAAAGTGGTTTTGGAGCTGAAGTTGCCTGTGAATGTGGAGTTGGTGGCATGTGAAACCCGCATGTGGAGCATTCGTTTGTGTGGGATGCTCACCAAGTTTCATTTCAGTCCTAGACACTCAAAGGGCACTAAGCATAGAGTGTGAAAACTGAGTTTCCTTGAGAGCTGCTTGGAAGCCTGATGGTGTGTGAAGTTAGTGAGCCAAATGGAGTTGTTCTCCCACAAGAACCACTCGGCTGATTCTTCTTCAATATGCCCTTCACCAACATGCAGTGTTTCCTTGATTGAATTAGCTCTCACACCAATATTTGCGTCTAGAGCCTTTGCATTGAGGGCTATCTGAAAATGGCTGTGGCGCTGAAGTTGCCTGTGAATGTGGAGTTGGTGGCATGTGAAACCCGCATGTGGAGCATTCGTTTGTGTGGGATGCTCTACCAGGTTCATTCCTAGATAATGCACTCAAAGGGCACTAAGCATAGAGTGTGAAAACTGAGTTTCCTTGAGAGCTGCTTGGAAGCCTGATGGTGTGTGAAGTTAGTGAGCCAAATGGAGTTGTTCTCCCACAAGAACCACTCGGCTGATTCTTCTTCAATATGCCCTTCACCAACATGCAGTGTTTGCTTGATTGAATTAGCTCTCACACCAATATTTGCGTCTAGAGCCTTTGCATTGAGGGCTATCTGAAAGTGGTTTTGGAGCTGAAGTTGCCTGTGAATGTGGAGTTGGTGGCATGTGAAACCCGCATGTGGAGCATTCGTTTGTGTGGGATGCTCACCAAGTTTCATTTCAGTCCTAGACACTCAAAGGGCACTAAGCATAGAGTGTGAAAACTGAGTTTCCTTGAGAGCTGCTTGGAAGCCTGATGGTGTGTGAAGTTAGTGAGCCAAATGGAGTTGTTCCCCCACAAGAACCACTCGGCTGATTCTTCTTCAATATGCCCTTCACCAACATGCAGTGTTTCCTTGATTGAATTAGCTCTCACACCAATATTTGCGTCTAGAGCCTTTGCATTGAGGTCTATCTGAAAATGGCTGTGGTGCTGAAGTTGCCTGTGAATGTGGAGTTGGTGGCATGTGAAACCCGCATGTGGAGCATTCGTTTGTGTGGGATGCTCTACCAGGTTCATTCCTAGAAAATGCACTCAAAGGGCAATAAGCACAGAGTGTGAAAACTGAGTTACCTTGAGAGCTGCTTGGAAGCCTGATGGTGTGTGAAGTTAATGAGCCAAATGGAGTTGTTCTCCCACAAGAACCACTCGGCTGATTCTTCTTCAATATGCCCTTCACCAACATGCAGTGTTTCCTTGATTGAATTAGCTCTCACACCAATATATGCGTCTAGAGATTTTGCATTGAGGGCTATCTGAAAACGGCTGTGGCGCTGAAGTTGCCTGTGAATGTGGAGTTGGTGGCATGTGAAACCCGCATGTGGAGCATTCGTTTGTGTGGGATGCTCTACCAGGTTCATTCCTAGATAATACACTCAAAGGGCACTAAGCATAGAGTGTGAAAACTGAGTTTCCTTGAGAGCTGCTTGGAAGCCTGATGGTGTGTAAAGTTAGTGAGCCAAATGGAGTTGTTCTCCCACAAGAAACACTCGGTTGATTCTTCTTCAATATGCCCTTCACCAACATGCAGTGTTTCCTTGATGAATTAGCTCTCACACCAATATTTGCGTCTAGAGCCTTTGCATTGAGGGCTATCTGAAAGTGATTTTGGAGCTGAAGTTGTCTGTGAATGTGGAGTTGGTGGCATGTGAAACCCGCATGTGGAGCATTCGTTTGTGTGGGATGCTCTACCAGGTTCATTCCTAGATAATGCACTCAAAGGGCACTAAGCATAGAGTGTGAAAACTGAGTTACCTTGAGAGCTGCTTGGAAGCCTGATGGTGTGTAAAGTTAGTGAGCCAAATGGAGTTGTTCTCCCACAAGAACCACTCGGTTGATTCTTCTTCAATATGCCCTTCACCAACATGCAGTGTTTCCTTGATGAATTAGCTCTCACACCAATATTTGCGTCTAGAGCCTTTGCATTGAGGGCTATCTGAAAGTGGTTTTGGAGCTGAAGTTGTCTGTGAATGTGGAGTTGGTGGCATGTGAAACCCGCATGTGGAGCATTCGTTTGTGTGGGATGCTCTACCAGGTTCATTCCTAGATAATGCACTCAATGGTCACTAAGCATAGAGTGTGAAAACTGAGTTACCTTGAGAGCTGCTTGGAAGCCTGATGGTGTGTGAAGTTAGTGTGCCAAATGGAGTTGTTCTCCCACAAGAACCACTCGGCTGATTCTTCTTCAATATGCCCTTCACCAACATGCAGTGTTTCCTTGATTGAATTAGCTCTCACACCAATATTTGCGTCTAGAGCCTTTGCATTGAGGGCTATCTGAAAGTGGTTTTGGAGCTGAAGTTGCCTGTGAATGTGGAGTTGGTGGCATGTGAAACCCGCATGTGGAGCATTCGTTTGTGTGGGATGCTCACCAAGTTTCATTTCAGTCCTAGACACTCAAAGGGCACTAAGCATAGAGTGTGAAAACTGAGTTTCCTTGAGAGCTGCTTGGAAGCCTGATGGTGTGTGAAGTTAGTGAGCCAAATGGAGTTGTTCTCCCACAAGAATCACTCGGCTGATTCTTCTTCAATATGCCTTTCACCAAAATGCAGTGTTTCCTTGATTGAATTAGCTCTCACACCAATATTTGCGTCTAGAGCCTTTGCATTGAGGGCTATCTGAAAACGGCTGTGGCGCTGAAGTTGCCTGTGAATGTGGAGTTGGTGGCATGTGAAACCCGCATGTGGAGCATTCGTTTGTGTGGGATGCTCTACCAGGTTCATTCCTAGATAATGCACTCAAAGGGCACTAAGCATAGAGTGTGAAAACTGAGTTTCCTTGAGAGCTGCATGGAAGCCTGATGGTGTGTAAAGTTAGTGAGCCAAATGGAGTTGTTCTCCCACAAGAACCACTCGGCTGATTCTTCTTCAATATGCCCTTCACCAACATGCAGTGTTTCCTTGATTGAATTAGCTCTCACACCAATATTTGCGTCTAGAGCCTTTGCATTGAGGGCTATCTGAAAATGGCTGTGGCGCTGAATTTGCCTGTGAATGTGGAGTTGGTGGCATGTGAAACCCGCATGTGGAGCATTCGTTTGTGTGGGATGATCTACCAGGTTCATTCCTAGATAATACACTCAAAGGGCACTAAGCATAGAGTGTGAAAACTGAGTTTCCTTGAGAGCTGCTTGGAAGCCTGATGGTGTGTAAAGTTAGTGAGCCAAATGGAGTTGTTCTCCCACAAGAACCACTCGGTTGATTCTTCTTCAATATGTCCTTCACCAACATGCAGTGTTTCCTTGATTGAATTAGCTCTCACACCAATATTTGCATCTAGAGCCTTTGCATTGAGGGCTATCTGAAAACGGCTGTGGCGCTGAAGTTGCCTGTGAATGTGGAGTTGGTGGCATGTGAAACCCGCATGTGGAGCATTCGTTTGTGTGGGATGCTCACCAAGTTTCATTTCAGTCCTAGACACTCAAAGGGCACTAAGCATAGAGTGTGAAAACTGAGTTTCCTTGAGAGCTGCTTGGAAGCCTGATGGTGTGTGAAGTTAGTGAGCCAAATGGAGTTGTTCTCCCACAAGAACCACTCGGCTGATTCTTCTTCAATATGCCCTTCACCAACATGCAGTGTTTGCTTGATTGAATTAGCTCTCACACCAATATTTGCGTCTAGAGCCTTTGCATTGAGGGCTATCTGAAAGTGGTTTTGGAGCTGAAGTTGCCTGTGAATGTGGAGTTGGTGGCATGTGAAACCCGCATGTGGAGCATTCGTTTGTGTGGGATGCTCACCAAGTTTCATTTCAGTCCTAGACACTCAAAGGGCACTAAGCATAGAGTGTGAAAACTGAGTTTCCTTGAGAGCTGCTTGGAAGCCTGATGGTGTGTGAAGTTAGTGAGCCAAATGGAGTTGTTCTCCCACAAGAACCACTCGGCTGATTCTTCTTCAATATGCCCTTCACCAACATGCAGTGTTTCCTTGATTGAATTAGCTCTCACACCAATATTTGCGTCTAGAGCCTTTGCATTGAGGGCTATCTGAAAATGGCTGTGGCGCTGAAGTTGCCTGTGAATGTGGAGTTGGTGGCATGTGAAACCCGCATGTGGAGCATTCGTTTGTGTGGGATGCTCTACCAGGTTCATTCCTAGATAATGCACTCAAAGGGCACTAAGCATAGAGTGTGAAAACTGAGTTTCCTTGAGAGCTGCTTGGAAGCCTGATGGTGTGTGAAGTTAGTGAGCCAAATGGAGTTGTTCTCCCACAAGAACCACTCGGCTGATTCTTCTTCAATATGCCCTTCACCAACATGCAGTGTTTGCTTGATTGAATTAGCTCTCACACCAATATTTGCGTCTAGAGCCTTTGCATTGAGGGCTATCTGAAAGTGGTTTTGGAGCTGAAGTTGCCTGTGATTGTGGAGTTGGTGGCATGTGAAACCCGCATGTGGAGCATTCGTTTGTGTGGGATGCTCACCAAGTTTCATTTCAGTCCTAGACACTCAAAGGGCACTAAGCATAGAGTGTGAAAACTGAGTTTCCTTGAGAGCTGCTTGGAAGCCTGATGGTGTGTGAAGTTAGTGAGCCAAATGGAGTTGTTCTCCCACAAGAACCACTCGGCTGATTCTTCTTCAATATGCCCTTCACCAACATGCAGTGTTTCCTTGATTGAATTAGCTCTCACACCAATATTTGCGTCTAGAGCCTTTGCATTGAGGTCTATCTGAAAATGGCTGTGGCGCTGAAGTTGCCTGTGAATGTGGAGTTGGTGGCATGTGAAACCCGCATGTGGAGCATTCGTTTGTGTGGGATGCTCTACCAGGTTCATTCCTAGATAATGCACTCAAAGGGCACTAAGCATAGAGTGTGAAAACTGAGTTTCCTTGAGAGCTGCTTGGAAGCCTGATGGTGTGTGAAGTTAGTGAGCCAAATGGAGTTGTTCTCCCACAAGAACCACTCGGCTGATTCTTCTTCAATATGCCCTTCACCAACATGCAGTGTTTGCTTGATTGAATTAGCTCTCACACCAATATTTGCGTCTAGAGCCTTTGCATTGAGGGCTATCTGAAAGTGGTTTTGGAGCTGAAGTTGCCTGTGAATGTGGAGTTGGTGGCATGTGAAACCCGCATGTGGAGCATTCGTTTGTGTGGGATGCTCACCAAGTTTCATTTCAGTCCTAGACACTCAAAGGGCACTAAGCATAGAGTGTGAAAACTGAGTTTCCTTGAGAGCTGCTTGGAAGCCTGATGGTGTGTGAAGTTAGTGAGCCAAATGGAGTTGTTCTCCCACAAGAACCACTCGGCTGATTCTTCTTCAATATGCCCTTCACCAACATGCAGTGTTTCCTTGATTGAATTAGCTCTCACACCAATATTTGCGTCTAGAGCCTTTGCATTGAGGTCTATCTGAAAATGGCTGTGGCGCTGAAGTTGCCTGTGAATGTGGAGTTGGTGGCATGTGAAACCCGCATGTGGAGCATTCGTTTGTGTGGGATGCTCTACCAGGTTCATTCCTAGATAATGCACTCAAAGGGCACTAAGCATAGAGTGTGAAAACTGAGTTTCCTTGAGAGCTGCTTGGAAGCCTGATGGTGTGTGATGTTAGTGAGCCAAATGGAGTTGTTCTCCCACAAGAATCACTCGGCTGATTCTTCTTCAATATGCCCTTCACCAACATGCAGTGTTTTCTTGATTGAATTAGCTCTCACACCAATATTTGCGTCTAGAGCCTTTGCATTTAAGGCTATCTGAAAGTGGTTTTGCAGCTGAAGTTGCCTGTGAATGTGGAGTTGGTGGCATGTGAAACCTGCATGTGGAGCATTCGTTTGTGTGGGATGCTCTACCAGGTTCATTCCTAGATAATGCACTCAATGGTCACTAAGCATAGAGTGTGAAAACTGAGTTACCTTGAGAGCTGCTTGGAAGCCTGATGGTGTGTGAAGTTAGTGTGCCAAATGGAGTTGTTCTCCCACAAGAACCACTCGGCTGATTCTTCTTCAATATGCCCTTCACCAACATGCAGTGTTTCCTTGATTGAATTAGCTCTCACACCAATATTTGCCTCTAGAGCCTTTGCATTGAGGGCTATCTGAAAGTGGTTTTGGAGCTGAAGTTGCCTGTGAATGTGGAGTTGGTGGCATGTGAAACCCGCATGTGGAGCATTCGTTTGTGTGGGATGCTCACCAAGTTTCATTTCAGTCCTAGACACTCAAAGGGCACTAAGCATAGAGTGTGAAAACTGAGTTTCCTTGAGAGCTGCTTGGAAGCCTGATGGTGTGTGAAGTTAGTGAGCCAAATGGAGTTGTTCTCCCACAAGAATCACTCGGCTGATTCTTCTTCAATATGCCTTTCACCAAAATGCAGTGTTTCCTTGATTGAATTAGCTCTCACACCAATATTTGCGTCTAGAGCCTTTGCATTGAGGGCTATCTGAAAACGGCTGTGGCGCTGAAGTTGCCTGTGAATGTGGAGTTGGTGGCATGTGAAACCCGCATGTGGAGCATTCGTTTGTGTGGGATGCTCTACCAGGTTCATTCCTAGATAATGCACTCAAAGGGCACTAAGCATAGAGTGTGAAAACTGAGTTTCCTTGAGAGCTGCATGGAAGCCTGATGGTGTGTAAAGTTAGTGAGCCAAATGGAGTTGTTCTCCCACAAGAACCACTCGGCTGATTCTTCTTCAATATGCCCTTCACCAACATGCAGTGTTTCCTTGATTGAATTAGCTCTCACACCAATATTTGCGTCTAGACCCTTTGCATTGAGGGCTATCTGAAAATGGCTGTGGCGCTGAATTTGCCTGTGAATGTGGAGTTGGTGGCATGTGAAACCCGCATGTGGAGCATTCGTTTGTGTGGGATGCTCTACCAGGTTCATTCCTAGATAATACACTCAAAGGGCACTAAGCATAGAGTGTGAAAACTGAGTTTCCTTGAGAGCTGCATGGAAGCCTGATGGTGTGTAAAGTTAGTGAGCCAAATGGAGTTGTTCTCCCACAAGAACCACTCGGTTGATTCTTCTTCAATATGTCCTTCACCAACATGCAGTGTTTCCTTGATTGAATTAGCTCTCACACCAATATTTGCATCTAGAGCCTTTGCATTGAGGGCTATCTGAAAACGGCTGTGGCGCTGAAGTTGCCTGTGAATGTGGAGTTGGTGGCATGTGAAACCCGCATGTGGAGCATTCGTTTGTGTGGGATGCTCACCAAGTTTCATTTCAGTCCTAGACACTCAAAGGGCACTAAGCATAGAGTGTGAAAACTGAGTTTCCTTGAGAGCTGCTTGGAAGCCTGATGGTGTGTGAAGTTAGTGAGCCAAATGGAGTTGTTCTCCCACAAGAACCACTCGGCTGATTCTTCTTCAATATGCCCTTCACCAACATGCAGTGTTTGCTTGATTGAATTAGCTCTCACACCAATATTTGCGTCTAGAGCCTTTGCATTGAGGGCTATCTGAAAGTGGTTTTGGAGCTGAAGTTGCCTGTGAATGTGGAGTTGGTGGCATGTGAAACCCGCATGTGGAGCATTCGTTTGTGTGGGATGCTCACCAAGTTTCATTTCAGTCCTAGACACTCAAAGGGCACTAAGCATAGAGTGTGAAAACTGAGTTTCCTTGAGAGCTGCTTGGAAGCCTGATGGTGTGTGAAGTTAGTGAGCCAAATGGAGTTGTTCTCCCACAAGAACCACTCGGCTGATTCTTCTTCAATATGCCCTTCACCAACATGCAGTGTTTCCTTGATTGAATTAGCTCTCACACCAATATTTGCGTCTAGAGCCTTTGCATTGAGGGCTATCTGAAAATGGCTGTGGCGCTGAAGTTGCCTGTGAATGTGGAGTTGGTGGCATGTGAAACCCGCATGTGGAGCATTCGTTTGTGTGGGATGCTCTACCAGGTTCATTCCTAGATAATGCACTCAAAGGGCACTAAGCATAGAGTGTGAAAACTGAGTTTCCTTGAGAGCTGCTTGGAAGCCTGATGGTGTGTGAAGTTAGTGAGCCAAATGGAGTTGTTCTCCCACAAGAACCACTCGGCTGATTCTTCTTCAATATGCCCTTCACCAACATGCAGTGTTTGCTTGATTGAATTAGCTCTCACACCAATATTTGCGTCTAGAGCCTTTGCATTGAGGGCTATCTGAAAACGGCTGTGGCGCTGAAGTTGCCTGTGAATGTGGAGTTGGTGGCATGTGAAACCCGCATGTGGAGCATTCGTTTGTGTGGGATGCTCACCAAGTTTCATTTCAGTCCTAGACACTCAAAGGGCACTAAGCATAGAGTGTGAAAACTGAGTTTCCTTGAGAGCTGCTTGGAAGCCTGATGGTGTGTGAAGTTAGTGAGCCAAATGGAGTTGTTCTCCCACAAGAACCACTCGGCTGATTCTTCTTCAATATGCCCTTCACCAACATGCAGTGTTTCCTTGATTGAATTAGCTCTCACACCAATATTTGCGTCTAGAGCCTTTGCATTGAGGTCTATCTGAAAATGGCTGTGGCGCTGAAGTTGCCTGTGAATGTGGAGTTGGTGGCATGTGAAACCCGCATGTGGAGCATTCGTTTGTGTGGGATGCTCTACCAGGTTCATTCCTAGAAAATGCACTCAAAGGGCAATAAGCACAGAGTGTGAAAACTGAGTTACATTGAGAGCTGCTTGGAAGCCTGATGGTGTGTGAAGTTAATGAGCCAAATGGAGTTGTTCTCCCACAAGAACCACTCGGCTGATTCTTCTTCAATATGCCCTTCACCAACATGCAGTGTTTCCTTGATTGAATTAGCTCTCACACCAATATTTGCGTCTAGAGATTTTGCATTGAGGGCTATCTGAAAACGGCTGTGGCGCTGAAGTTGCCTGTGAATGTGGAGTTGGTGGCATGTGAAACCCGCATGTGGAGCATTCGTTTGTGTGGGATGCTCTACCAGGTTCATTCCTAGATAATACACTCAAAGGGCACTAAGCATAGAGTGTGAAAACTGAGTTTCCTTGAGAGCTGCTTGGAAGCCTGATGGTGTGTAAAGTTAGTGAGCCAAATGGAGTTGTTCTCCCACAAGAACCACTCGGTTGATTCTTCTTCAATATGCCCTTCACCAACATGCAGTGTTTCCTTGATGAATTAGCTCTCACACCAATATTTGCGTCTAGAGCCTTTGCATTGAGGGCTATCTGAAAGTGATTTTGGAGCTGAAGTTGTCTGTGAATGTGGAGTTGGTGGCATGTGAAACCCGCATGTGGAGCATTCGTTTGTGTGGGATGCTCTACCAGGTTCATTCCTAGATAATGCACTCAAAGGGCACTAAGCATAGAGTGTGAAAACTGAGTTACCTTGAGAGCTGCTTGGAAGCCTGATGGTGTGTAAAGTTAGTGAGCCAAATGGAGTTGTTCTCCCACAAGAACCACTCGGTTGATTCTTCTTCAATATGCCCTTCACCAACATGCAGTGTTTCCTTGATGAATTAGCTCTCACACCAATATTTGCGTCTAGAGCCTTTGCATTGAGGGCTATCTGAAAGTGGTTTTGGAGCTGAAGTTGTCTGTGAATGTGGAGTTGGTGGCATGTGAAACCCGCATGTGGAGCATTCGTTTGTGTGGGATGCTCTACCAGGTTCATTCCTAGATAATGCACTCAATGGTCACTAAGCATAGAGTGTGAAAACTGAGTTACCTTGAGAGCTGCTTGGAAGCCTGATGGTGTGTGAAGTTAGTGTGCCAAATGGAGTTGTTCTCCCACAAGAACCACTCGGCTGATTCTTCTTCAATATGCCCTTCACCAACATGCAGTGTTTCCTTGATTGAATTAGCTCTCACACCAATATTTGCGTCTAGAGCCTTTGCATTGAGGGCTATCTGAAAGTGGTTTTGGAGCTGAAGTTGCCTGTGAATGTGGAGTTGGTGGCATGTGAAACCCGCATGTGGAGCATTCGTTTGTGTGGGATGCTCACCAAGTTTCATTTCAGTCCTAGACACTCAAAGGGCACTAAGCATAGAGTGTGAAAACTGAGTTTCCTTGAGAGCTGCTTGGAAGCCTGATGGTGTGTGAAGTTAGTGAGCCAAATGGAGTTGTTCTCCCACAAGAATCACTCGGCTGATTCTTCTTCAATATGCCTTTCACCAAAATGCAGTGTTTCCTTGATTGAATTAGCTCTCACACCAATATTTGCGTCTAGAGCCTTTGCATTGAGGGCTATCTGAAAACGGCTGTGGCGCTGAAGTTGCCTGTGAATGTGGAGTTGGTGGCATGTGAAACCCGCATGTGGAGCATTCGTTTGTGTGGGATGCTCTACCAGGTTCATTCCTAGATAATGCACTCAAAGGGCACTAAGCATAGAGTGTGAAAACTGAGTTTCCTTGAGAGCTGCATGGAAGCCTGATGGTGTGTAAAGTTAGTGAGCCAAATGGAGTTGTTCTCCCACAAGAACCACTCGGCTGATTCTTCTTCAATATGCCCTTCACCAACATGCAGTGTTTCCTTGATTGAATTAGCTCTCACACCAATATTTGCGTCTAGAGCCTTTGCATTGAGGGCTATCTGAAAATGGCTGTGGCGCTGAATTTGCCTGTGAATGTGGAGTTGGTGGCATGTGAAACCCGCATGTGGAGCATTCGTTTGTGTGGGATGATCTACCAGGTTCATTCCTAGATAATACACTCAAAGGGCACTAAGCATAGAGTGTGAAAACTGAGTTTCCTTGAGAGCTGCTTGGAAGCCTGATGGTGTGTAAAGTTAGTGAGCCAAATGGAGTTGTTCTCCCACAAGAACCACTCGGTTGATTCTTCTTCAATATGTCCTTCACCAACATGCAGTGTTTCCTTGATTGAATTAGCTCTCACACCAATATTTGCATCTAGAGCCTTTGCATTGAGGGCTATCTGAAAACGGCTGTGGCGCTGAAGTTGCCTGTGAATGTGGAGTTGGTGGCATGTGAAACCCGCATGTGGAGCATTCGTTTGTGTGGGATGCTCACCAAGTTTCATTTCAGTCCTAGACACTCAAAGGGCACTAAGCATAGAGTGTGAAAACTGAGTTTCCTTGAGAGCTGCTTGGAAGCCTGATGGTGTGTGAAGTTAGTGAGCCAAATGGAGTTGTTCTCCCACAAGAACCACTCGGCTGATTCTTCTTCAATATGCCCTTCACCAACATGCAGTGTTTGCTTGATTGAATTAGCTCTCACACCAATATTTGCGTCTAGAGCCTTTGCATTGAGGGCTATCTGAAAGTGGTTTTGGAGCTGAAGTTGCCTGTGAATGTGGAGTTGGTGGCATGTGAAACCCGCATGTGGAGCATTCGTTTGTGTGGGATGCTCACCAAGTTTCATTTCAGTCCTAGACACTCAAAGGGCACTAAGCATAGAGTGTGAAAACTGAGTTTCCTTGAGAGCTGCTTGGAAGCCTGATGGTGTGTGAAGTTAGTGAGCCAAATGGAGTTGTTCTCCCACAAGAACCACTCGGCTGATTCTTCTTCAATATGCCCTTCACCAACATGCAGTGTTTCCTTGATTGAATTAGCTCTCACACCAATATTTGCGTCTAGAGCCTTTGCATTGAGGGCTATCTGAAAATGGCTGTGGCGCAGAAGTTGCCTGTGAATGTGGAGTTGGTGGCATGTGAAACCCGCATGTGGAGCATTCGTTTGTGTGGGATGCTCTACCAGGTTCATTCCTAGATAATGCACTCAAAGGGCACTAAGCATAGAGTGTGAAAACTGAGTTTCCTTGAGAGCTGCTTGGAAGCCTGATGGTGTGTGAAGTTAGTGAGCCAAATGGAGTTGTTCTCCCACAAGAACCACTCGGCTGATTCTTCTTCAATATGCCTTTCACCAACATGCAGTGTTTGCTTGATTGAATTAGCTCTCACACCAATATTTGCGTCTAGAGCCTTTGCATTGAGGGCTATCTGAAAACGGCTGTGGCGCTGAAGTTGCCTGTGAATGTGGAGTTGGTGGCATGTGAAACCCGCATGTGGAGCATTCGTTTGTGTGGGATGCTCACCAAGTTTCATTTCAGTCCTAGACACTCAAAGGGCACTAAGCATAGAGTGTGAAAACTGAGTTTCCTTGAGAGCTGCTTGGAAGCCTGATGGTGTGTGAAGTTAGTGAGCCAAATGGAGTTGTTCTCCCACAAGAACCACTCGGCTGATTCTTCTTCAATATGCCCTTCACCAACATGCAGTGTTTCCTTGATTGAATTAGCTCTCACACCAATATTTGCGTCTAGAGCCTTTGCATTGAGGTCTATCTGAAAATGGCTGTGGCGCTGAAGTTGCCTGTGAATGTGGAGTTGGTGGCATGTGAAACCCGCATGTGGAGCATTCGTTTGTGTGGGATGCTCTACCAGGTTCATTCCTAGAAAATGCACTCAAAGGGCAATAAGCACAGAGTGTGAAAACTGAGTTACCTTGAGAGCTGCTTGGAAGCCTGATGGTGTGTGAAGTTAATGAGCCAAATGGAGTTGTTCTCCCACAAGAACCACTCGGCTGATTCTTCTTCAATATGCCCTTCACCAACATGCAGTGTTTCCTTGATTGAATTAGCTCTCACACCAATATTTGCGTCTAGAGATTTTGCATTGAGGGCTATCTGAAAACGGCTGTGGCGCTGAAGTTGCCTGTGAATGTGGAGTTGGTGGCATGTGAAACCCGCATGTGGAGCATTCGTTTGTGTGGGATGCTCTACCAGGTTCATTCCTAGATAATACACTCAAAGGGCACTAAGCATAGAGTGTGAAAACTGAGTTACCTTGAGAGCTGCTTGGAAGCCTGATGGTGTGTAAAGTTAGTGAGCCAAATGGAGTTGTTCTCCCACAAGAACCACTCGGTTGATTCTTCTTCAATATGCCATTCACCAACATGCAGTGTTTCCTTGATGAATTAGCTCTCACACCAATATTTGCGTCTAGAGCCTTTGCATTGAGGGCTATCTGAAAGTGGTTTTGGAGCTGAAGTTGTCTGTGAATGTGGAGTTGGTGGCATGTGAAACCCGCATGTGGAGCATTCGTTTGTGTGGGATGCTCTACCAGGTTCATTCCTAGATAATGCACTCAATGGTCACTAAGCATAGAGTGTGAAAACTGAGTTTCCTTGAGAGCTGCTTGGAAGCCTGATGGTGTGTGAAGTTAGTTAGCCAAATGGAGTTGTTCTCCCTCAAGAACCACTCGGCTGATTCTTCTTCAATATGCCCTTCACCAACATGCAGTGTTTTCTTGATTGAATTAGCTCTCACACCAATATTTGCGTCTAGAGCCTTTGCATTGAGGGCTATCTGCAAACGGCTGTGGCGCTGAAGTTGCCTGTGAATGTGGAGTTGGTGGCATGTGAAACCCGCATGTGGAGCATTCGTTTGTGTGGGATGTTCTACCAGGTTCATTCCTAGATAATGCACTCAAAGGGCACTAAGCATAGAGTGTGAAAACTGAGTTTCCTTGAGAGCTGCTTGGAAGCCTGATGGTGTGTGAAGTTAGTGAGCCAAATGGAGTTGTTCTCCCACAAGAATCACTCGGCTGATTCTTCTTCAATATGCCCTTCACCAACATGCAGTGTTTTCTTGATTGAATTAGCTCTCACACCAATATTTGCGTCTAGAGCCTTTGCATTGAGGGCTATCTGAAAACGCCTGTGGCCCTGAAGTTGCCTGTGAATGTGGAGTTGGTGGCATGTGAAACCCGCATGTGGAGCATTCGTTTGTGTGGGATGCTCTACCAGGTTCATTCCTAGATAATGCACTCAAAGGGCACTAAGCATAGAGTGTGAAAACTGAGTTTCCTTGAGAGCTGCTTGGAAGCCTGATGGTGTGTGAAGTTAGTGAGCCAAATGGAGTTGTTCTACCACAAGAACCACTCGGCTGATTCTTCTTCAATATGCCCTTCACCAACATGCAGTGTTTCCTTGATTGAATTAGCTCTCACACCAATATTTGCGTCTAGAGCCTTTGCATTGAAGGCTATCTGAAAGTGGTTTTGCAGCTGAAGTTGCCTGTGAATGTGGAGTTGGTGGCATGTGAAACCCGCATGTGGAGCATTCGTTTGTGTGGGATGCTCTACCAGGTTCATTCCTAGATAATGCACTCAAAGGGCACTAAGCATAGAGTGTGAAAACTGAGTTACCTTGAGAGCTGCTTGGAAGCCTGATGGTGTGTGAAGTTAGTGTGCCAAATGGAGTTGTTCTCCCACAAGAACCACTCGGCTGATTCTTCTTCAATATGCCCTTCACCAACATGCAGTGTTTCCTTGATTGAATTAGCTCTCACACCAATATTTGCGTCTAGAGCCTTTGCATTGAGGGCTATCTGAAAGTGGTTTTGGAGCTGAAGTTGCCTGTGAATGTGGAGTTGGTGGCATGTGAAACCCGCATGTGGAGCATTCGTTTGTGTGGGATGCTCACCAAGTTTCATTTCAGTCCTAGACACTCAAAGGGCACTAAGCATAGAGTGTGAAAACTGAGTTTCCTTGAGAGCTGCTTGGAAGCCTGATGGTGTGTGAAGTTAGTGAGCCAAATGGAGTTGTTCTCCACAAGAATCACTCGGCTGATTCTTCTTCAATATGCCTTTCACCAAAATGCAGTGTTTCCTTGATTGAATTAGCTCTCACACCAATATTTGCGTCTAGAGCCTTTGCATTGAGGGCTATCTGAAAACGGCTGTGGCGCTGAAGTTGCCTGTGAATGTGGAGTTGGTGGCATGTGAAACCCGCATGTGGAGCATTCGTTTGTGTGGGATGCTCTACCAGGTTCATTCCTAGATAATGCACTCAAAGGGCACTAAGCATAGAGTGTGAAAACTGAGTTTCCTTGAGAGCTGCTTGGAAGCCTGATGGTGTGTGAAGTTAGTGAGCCAAATGGAGTTGTTCTCACACAAGAACCACTCGGCTGATTCTTCTTCAATATGCCCTTCACCAACATGCAGTGTTTGCTTGATTGAATTAGCTCTCACACCCAATATTTGCGTCTAGAGCCTTTGCATTGAGGGCTATCTGAAAGTGGTTTTGGAGCTGAAGTTGCCTGTGAATGTGGAGTTGGTGGCATGTGAAACCCGCATGTGGAGCATTCGTTTGTGTGGGATGCTCACCAAGTTTCCAATTTCAGTCCTAGACACTCAAAGGGCACTAAGCATAGAGTGTGAAAACTGAGTTTCCTTGAGAGCTGCTTGGAAGCCTGATGGTGTGTGAAGTTAGTGAGCCAAATGGAGTTGTTCTCCCACAAGAATCACTCGGCTGATTCTTCTTCAATATGCCCTTCACCAACATGCAGTGTTTCCTTGATTGAATTAGCTCTCACACCAATATTTGCGTCTAGAGATTTTGCATTGAGGGCTATCTGAAAAACGGCTGTGGCGCTGAAGTTGCCTGTGAATGTGGAGTTGGTGGCATGTGAAACCCGCATGTGGAGCATTCGTTTGTGTGGGATGCTCTACCAGGTTCATTCTAGATAATACACTCAAAGGGCACTAAGCATAGAGTGTGAAAACTGAGTTTCCTTGAGAGCTGCTTGGAAGCCTGATGGTGTGTAAAGTTAGTGAGCCAAATGGAGTTGTTCTCCCACAAGAACCACTTGGTTGATTCTTCTTCAATATGCCCTTCACCAACATGCAGTGTTTCCTTGATGAATTAGCTCTCACACCAATATTTGCGTCTAGAGCCTTTGCATTGAGGGCTATCTGAAAGTGGTTTTGGCGCTGAAGTTGTCTGTGAATGTGGAGTTGGTGGCATGTGAAACCCGCATGTGGAGCATTCGTTTGTGTGGGATGCTCTACCAGGTTCATTCCTAGATAATGCACTCAATGGTCACTAAGCGAGTGTGAAAACTGAGTTTCCTTGAGAGCTGCTTGGAAGCCTGATGGTGTGTGAAGTTAGTTAGCCAAATGGAGTTGTTCTCCCTCAAGAAACACTCGGCTGATTCTTCTTCAATATGCCCTTCACCAACATGCAGTGTTTTCTTGATTGAATTAGCTCTCACACCAATATTTGCGTCTAGAGCCTTTGCATTGAGGGCTATCTGAAAACGGCTGTGGCGCTGAAGTTGCCTGTGAATGTGGAGTTGGTGGCATGTGAAACCCGCATGTGGAGCATTCGTTTGTGTGAGATGCTCTACCAGGTTCATTCCTAGATAATGCACTCAAAGGGCACTAAGCATAGAGTGTGAAAACTGAGTTTCCTTGAGAGCTGCTTGGAAGCCTGATGGTGTGTGAAGTTAGTGAGCCAAATGGAGTTGTTCTCCCACAAGAATCACTCGGCTGATTCTTCTTCAATATGCCCTTCACCAACATGCAGTGTTTCCTTGATTGAATTAGCTCTCACACCAATATTTGCGTCTAGAGCCTTTGCATTGAGGGCTATCTGAAAACGGCTGTGGCCCTGAAGTTGCCTGTGAATGTGGAGTTGGTGGCATGTGAAACCCGCATGTGGAGCATTCGTTTGTGTGGGATGCTCTACCAGGTTCATTCCTAGATAATGCACTCAAAGGGCACTAAGCATAGAGTGTGAAAACTGAGTTACCTTGAGAGCTGCTTGGAAGCGTGATGGTGTGTGAAGTTAGTGAGCCAAATGGAGTTGTTCTCCCTCAAGAAACACTCGGCTGATTCTTCTTCAATATGCCCTTCACCAACATGCAGTGTTTCCTTGATTGAATTAGCTCTCACACCAATATTTGCGTCTAGAGATTTTGCATTGAGGGCTATCTGAAAACGGCTGTGGCGCTGAAGTTGCCTGTGAATGTGGAGTTGGTGGCATGTGAAACCCGCATGTGGAGCATTCGTTTGTGTTGGATGCTCTACCAGGTTCATTCCTAGATAATGCACTCAAAGGGCACTAAGCATAGAGTGTGAAAACTGAGTTTCCTTGAGAGCTGCTTGGAAGCCTGATGGTGTGTGAAGTTAGTGAGCCAAAAGGAGTTGTTCTCCAACAAGAACCACTAGGCTGATTCTTCTTCAATATGCCCTTCACCAACATGCAGTGTTTCCTTGATTGAATTAGCTCTCACACCAATATTTGCGTCTAGAGCCTTTGCATTGAGGGCTATCTGAAAATGGCTGTGGCGCTGAAGTTGCCTGTGAATGTGGAGTTGGTGGCATGTGAAACCCGCATGTGGAGCATTCGTTTGTGTGGGATGCTCTACCAGGTTCATTCCTAGATAATACACTCAAAGGGCACTAAGCATAGAGTGTGAAAACTGAGTTTCCTTGAGAGCTGCTTGGAAGCCTGATGGTGTGTAAAGTTAGTGAGCCAAATGGAGTTGTTCTCCCACAAGAACCACTCGGTTGATTCTTCTTCAATATGCCCTTCACCAACATGCAGTGTTTCCTTGATTGAATTAGCTCTCACACCAATATTTGCATCTAGATCCTTTGCATTGAGGGCTATCTGAAAACGGCTGTGGCGCTGAAGTTGCCTGTGAATGTGGAGTTGGTGGCATGTGAAACCCGCATGTGGAGCATTCGTTTGTGTGGGATGCTCACCAAGCTTCATTTCAGTCCTAGGCACTCAAAGGGCACTAAGCATAGAGTGTGAAAACTGAGTTTCCTTGAGAGCTGCTTGGAAGCCTGATGGTGTGTGAAGTTAGTGAGCCAAATGGAGTTGTTCTCCCACAAGAATCACTCGGCTGATTCTTCTTCAATATGCCCTTCCCCAACATGCAGTGTTTCCTTGATTGAATTAGCTCTCACACCAATATTTGCGTCTAGAGCCTTTGCATTGAGGGCTATCTGAAAACGGCTGTGGCCCTGAAGTTGCCTGTGAATGTGGAGTTGGTGGCATGTGAAACCCGCATGTGGAGCATTCGTTTGTGTGGGATGCTCTACCAGGTTCATTCCTAGATAATGCACTCAAAGGGCACTAAGCATAGAGTGTGAAAACTGAGTTTCCTTGAGAGCTGCTTGGAAGCCTGATGGTGTGTGAAGTTAGTGAGCCAAATGGAGTTGTTCTCCCACAAGAACCACTCGGCTGATTCTTCTTCAATATGCCCTTCACCAACATGCAGTGTTTCCTTGATTGAATTAGCTCTCACACCAATATTTGCGTCTAGAGCCTTTGCATTGAGGGCTATCTGAAAGTGGTTTTGCAGCTGAAGTTGCCTGTGAATGTGGAGTTGGTGGCATGTGAAACCCGCATGTGGAGCATTCGTTTGTGTGGGATGCTCTACCAGGTTCATTCCTAGATAATGCACTCAAAGGGCACTAAGCATAGAGTGTGAAAACTGAGTTACCTTGAGAGCTGCTTGGAAGCGTGATGGTGTGTGAAGTTAGTGAGCCAAATGGAGTTGTTCTCCCACAAGAACCACTAGGCTGATTCTTCTTCAATATGCCCTTCACCAACATGCAGTGTTTCCTTGATTGAATTAGCTCTCACACCAATATTTGCGTCTAGAGCCTTTGCATTGACGGCTATCTGAAAATGGCTGTGGCGCTGAAGTTGCCTGTGAATGTGGAGTTGGTGGCATGTGAAACCCGCATGTGGAGCATTCGTTTGTGTGGGATGCTCTACCAGGTTCATTCCTAGATAATACACTCAAAGGGCACTAAGCATAGAGTGTGAAAACTGAGTTTCCTTGAGAGCTGCTTGGAAGCCTGATGGTGTGTAAAGTTAGTGAGCCAAATGGAGTTGTTCTCCCACAAGAACCACTCGGTTGATTCTTCTTCAATATGCCCTTCACCAACATGCAGTGTTTCCTTGATTGAATTAGCTCTCACACCAATATTTGCATCTAGAGCCTTTGCATTGAGGGCTATCTGAAAACGGCTGTGGCACTGAAGTTGCCTGTGAATGTGGAGTTGGTGGCATGTGAAACCCGCATGTGGAGCATTCGTTTGTGTGGGATGCTCACCAAGCTTCATTTCACTCCTAGGCACTCAAAGGGCACTAAGCATAGAGTGTGAAAACTGAGTTTCCTTGAGAGCTGCTTGGAAGCCTGATGGTGTGTGAAGTTAGTGAGCCAAATGGAGTTTTTCTCCCACAAGAACCACTCGGCTGATTCTTCTTCAATATGCCCTTCACCAACATGCAGTGTTTCCTTGATTGAATTAGCTCTCACACCAATATTTGCGTCTAGAGCCTTTGCATTGAGGGCTATCTGAAAGTGGTTTTGGAGCTGAAGTTGCCTGTGAATGTGGAGTTGGTGGCATGTGAAACCCGCATGTGGAGCATTCGTTTGTGTGGGATGCTCTCCCAGGTTCATTCCTAGATAATGCACTCAAAGGGCACTAAGCATAGAGTGTGAAAACTGAGTTTCCTTGAGAGCTGCATGGAAGCCTGATGGTGTGTGAAGTTAGTGAGCCAAATGGAGTTGTTCTCCCACAAGAACCACTCGGCTGATTCTTCTTCAATATGCCCTTCACCAACATGCAGTGTTTCCTTGATGAATTAGCTCTCACACCAATATTTGCGTCTAGAGCCTTTGCATTGAGGGCTATCTGAAAGTGGTTTTGGCGCTGAAGTTGTCTGTGAATGTGGAGTTGGTGGCATGTGAAACCCGCATGTGGAGCATTCGTTTGTGTGGGATGCTCTACCAGGTTCATTCCTAGGTAATGCACTCAATGTTCACCTAGCATAGAGTGTGAAAACTGAGTTTCCTTGAGAGCTGCTTGTAAGTCTGATGGTGTGTGAAGTTAGTGAGCCAAATGGAGTTGTTCTCCCACAAGAACCACTCGGCTGATTCTTCTTCAATATGCCCTTCACCAACATGCAGTGTTTTCTTGATTGAATTAGCTCTCACACCAATATTTGCGTCTAGAGCCTTTGCATTGAGGGCTATCTGCAAACGGCTGTGGCGCTGAAGTTGCCTGTGAATGTGGAGTTGGTGGCATGTGAAACCCGCATGTGGAGCATTCGTTTGTGTGGGATGCTCTACCAGGTTCATTCCTAGATAATGCACTCAAAGGGCACTAAGCATAGAGTGTGAAAACTGAGTTTCCTTGAGAGCTGCTTGAAAGCCTGATGGTGTGTGAAGTTAGTGAGCCAAATGGAGTTGTTCTCCCACAAGAATCACTCGGCTGATTCTTCTTCAATATGCCCTTCACCAACATGCAGTGTTTCCTTGATTGAATTAGCTCTCACACCAATATTTGCGTCTAGAGCCTTTGCATTGAGGGCTATCTGAAAACGGCTGTGGCGCTGAAGTTGCCTGTGAATGTGGAGTTGGTGGCATGTGAAACCCGCATGTGGAGCATTCGTTTGTGTGGGGTGCTCTACCAGGTTCATTCCTAGATAATGCACTCAAAGGGCACTAAGCATAGAGTGTGAAAACTGAGTTACCTTGAGAGCTGCTTGGAAGCCTGATGGTGTGTGAAGTTAGTGAGCCAAATGGAGTTGTTCTCCCACAAGAATCACTCGACTGATTCTTCTTCAATATGCCCTTCACCAACATGCAGTGTTTCCTTGATTGAATTAGCTCTCACACCAATATTTACACATAGTGCCTTTGCATTGAGGGCTATCTGAAAACGGCTGTGGCGCTGAAGTTGCCTGTGAATGTGGAGTTGGTGGCATGTGAAACCCGCATGTGGAGCATTCATTTGTGTGGGATGCTCTACCAGGTTCATTCCTAGATAATGCACTCAATGGTCACTAAGCATAGAGTGTGAAAACTGATTTTCCTTGAGAGCTGCTTGTAAGCCTGATGGTGTGTGAAGTTAGTGAGCCAAATGGAGTTGTTCTCCCACAAGAACCACTCGGCTGATTCTTCTTCAATATGCCCTTCACCAACATGCAGTGTTTCCTTGATTGAATTAGCTCTCACACCAATATTTGCGTCTAGAGCCTTTGCATTGAGGGCTATCTGAAAGGGTTTTTGGCGCTGAAGATGTCTGTGAATGTGGAGTTGGTGGCATGTGAAACACGCATGTGAAGCATTCGTTTGTGTGGGATGCTCACCAAGCTTCATTTCAGTCCTAGGCACTCAAAGGGCACTAAGCATAGAGTGTGAAAACTGAGTTTCCTTGAGAGCTGCTTGGAAGCCTGATGGTGTGTGAAGTTAGTGAGCCAAATGGAGTTGTTCTCCCACAAGAACCACTCGGCTGATTCCTCTTCAATATGCCCTTCACCAACATGCAGTGTTTTCTTGATTGAATTAGCTCTCACACCAATATTTGCTTCTAGAGCCTTTGCATTGAGGGCTATCTGAAAACGGCTGTGGCGCTGAACTTGCCTGTGAATGTGGAGTTGGTGGCATGTGAAACCCGCATGTGGAGCATTCGTTTGTGTGGGATGCTCACCAAGCTTCATTTCAGTCCTAGGCACTCAAAGGGCACTAAGCATAGAGTGTGAAAACTGAGTTTCCTTGAGAGCTGCTTGGAAGCCTGATGGTGTGTGAAGTTAGTGAGCCAAATGGAGTTTTTCTCCCACAAGAACCACTCGGCTGATTCTTCTTCAATATGCCCTTCACCAACATGCAGTGTTTCCTTGATGAATTAGCTCTCACACCAATATTTGCGTCTAGAGCCTTTGCATTGAGGGCTATCTGCAAACGGCTGTGGCGCTGAAGTTGCCTGTGAATGTGGAGTTGGTGGCATGTGAAACCCGCATGTGGAGCATTCGTTTGTGTGGGATGCTCTACCAGGTTCATTCCTAGATAATGCACTCAAAGGGCACTAAGCATAGAGTGTGAAAACTGAGTTTCCTTGAGAGCTGCTTGGAAGCCTGATGGTGTGTGAAGTTAGTGAGCCAAATGGAGTTGTTCTCCCACAAGAATCACTCGGCTGATTCTTCTTCAATATGCCCTTCACCAACATGCAGTGTTTTCTTGATTGAATTAGCTCTCACACCAATATTTGCGTCTAGAGCCTTTGCATTGAGGGCTATCTGAAAACGGCTGTGGCGCTGAAGTTGCCTGTGAATGTGGAGTTGGTGGCATGTGAAACCCGCATGTGGAGCATTCGTTTGTGTGGGATGCTCTACCAGGTTCATTCCTAGATAATGCACTCAAAGGGCACTAAGCATAGAGTGTGAAAACTGAGTTTCCTTGAGAGCTGCTTGGAAGCCTGATGGTGTGTGAAGTTAGTGAGCCAAATGGAGTTGTTCTACCACAAGAACCACTCGGCTGATTCTTCTTCAATATGCCCTTCACCAACATGCAGTGTTTCCTTGATTGAATTAGATCTCACACCAATATTTGCGTCTAGAGCATTTGCATTGAGGGCTATCTGAAAACGGCTGTGGCGCTGAAGTTGCCTGTGAATGTGGAGTTGGTGGCATGTGAAACCCGCATGTGGAGCATTCGTTTGTGTGGGATGCTCTACCAGGTTCATTCCTAGATAATACACTCAAAGGGCACTAAGCATAGAGTGTGAAAACTGAGTTTCCTTGAGAACTGCTTGGAAGCCTGATGGTGTGTAAAGTTAGTGAGCCAAATGGAGTTGTTCTCCCACAAGAACCACTCAGCTGATTCTTCTTCAATATGCCCTTCACCAACATGCAGTGTTTCCTTGATGAATTAGCTCTCACACCAATATTTGCGTCTAGAGCCTTTGGATTGAGGGCTATCTGAAAGTGGTTGTGGAGCTGAAGTTGCCTGTGAATGTGGAGTTGGTGGCATGTGAAACCCGCATGTGGAGCATTCGTTTGTGTGGGATGCTCTACCAGGTTCATTCCTAGATAATGCACTCAAAGGGCACTAAGCATAGAGTGTGAAAACTGAGTTACCTTGAGAGCTGCTTGGAAGCCTGATGGTGTGTGAAGTTAGTGAGCCAAATGGAGTTGTTCTCCCACAAGAATCACTCGACGGATTCTTCTTCAATATGCCCTTCACCAACATGCAGTGTTTCCTTGATTGAATTAGCTCTCACACCAATATTTGCACATAGTGCCTTTGCATTGAGGGCTATCTGAAAACGGCTGTGGCGCTGAAGTTGCCTGTGAATGTGGAGTTGGTGGCATGTGAAACCCGCATGTGGAGCATTCGTTTGTGTGGGATGCTCTACCAGGTTCATTCCTAGATAATGCACTCAATGGTCACTAAGCATAGAGTGTGAAAACTGATTTTCCTTGAGAGCTGCTTGTAAGCCTGATGGTGTGTGAAGTTAGTGAGCCAAATGGAGTTGTTCTCCCACAAGAACCACTCGGCTGATGTTTCTTCAATATGCCCTTCACCAACATGCAGTGTTTCCTTGATTGAATTAGCTCTCACACCAATATTTGCGTCTAGAGATTTTGCATTGAGGGCTATCTGAAAGTGTTTTTGGCGCTGAAGATGTCTGTGAATGTGGAGTTGGTGGCATGTGAAACCCGCATGTGAAGCATTCGTTTGTGTGGGATGCTCACCAAGCTTCATTTCAGTCCTAGGCACTCAAAGGGCACTAAGCATAGAGTGTGAAAACTGAGTTTCCTTGAGAGCTGCTTGGAAGCCTGATGGTGTGTGAAGTTAGTGAGCCAAATGGAGTTGTTCTCCCTCAAGAACCACTCGGCTGATTCTTCTTCAATATGCCCTTCACCAACATGCAGTGTTTCCTTGATTGAATTAGCTCTCACACCAATATTTGTGTCTAGAGCCTTTGCATTGAGGGCTATCTGAAAACGGCTGTGGCGCTGAAGTTGCCTGTGAATGTGGAGTTGGTGGCATGTGAAACCCGCATGTGGAGCATTCGTTTGTGTGGGATGCTCTACCAGGTTCATTCCTAGATAATGCACTCAAAGGGCACTAAGCATAGAGTGTGAAAACTGAGTTTCCTTGAGAGCTGCTTGGAAGCCTGATGGTGTGTGAAGTTAGTGAGCCAAATGGAGTTGTTCTCCCACAAGAATCACTCGGCTGATTCTTCTTCAATATGACCTTCACCAACATGCAGTGTTTTCTTGATTGAATTAGCTCTCACACCAATATTTGCGTCTAGAGCCTTTGCATTGAGGGCTATCTGAAAACAGCTGTGGCCCTGAAGTTGCCTGTGAATGTGGAGTTGGTGGCATGTGAAACCCGCATGTGGAGCATTCGTTTGTGTGGGATGCTCTACCAGGTTCATTCCTAGATAATGCACTCAAAGGGCACTAAGCATAGAGTGTGAAAACTGAGTTTCCTTGAGAGCTGCTTGGAAGCCTGATGGTGTGTGAAGTTAGTGAGCCAAATGGAGTTGTTCTCCCACAAGAACCACTCGGCTGATGTTTCTTCAATATGCCCTTCACCAACATGCAGTGTTTCCTTGATTGAATTAGCTCTCACACCAATATTTGCGTCTAGAGATTTTGCATTGAGGGCTATCTGAAAGTGTTTTTGGCGCTGAAGATGTCTGTGAATGTGGAGTTGGTGGCATGTGAAACCCGCATGTGAAGCATTCGTTTGTGTGGGATGCTCACCAAGCTTCATTTCAGTCCTAGGCACTCAAAGGGCACTAAGCATAGAGTGTGAAAACTGAGTTTCCTTGAGAGCTGCTTGGAAGCCTGATGGTGTGTGAAGTTAGTGAGCCAAATGGAGTTGTTCTCCCTCAAGAACCACTCGGCTGATTCTTCTTCAATATGCCCTTCACCAACATGCAGTGTTTCCTTGATTGAATTAGCTCTCACACCAATATTTGTGTCTAGAGCCTTTGCATTGAGGGCTATCTGAAAACGGCTGTGGCGCTGAAGTTGCCTGTGAATGTGGAGTTGGTGGCATGTGAAACCCGCATGTGGAGCATTCGTTTGTGTGGGATGCTCTACCAGGTTCATTCCTAGATAATGCACTCAAAGGGCACTAAGCATAGAGTGTGAAAACTGAGTTTCCTTGAGAGCTGCTTGGAAGCCTGATGGTGTGTGAAGTTAGTGAGCCAAATGGAGTTGTTCTCCCACAAGAATCACTCGGCTGATTCTTCTTCAATATGACCTTCACCAACATGCAGTGTTTTCTTGATTGAATTAGCTCTCACACCAATATTTGCGTCTAGAGCCTTTGCATTGAGGGCTATCTGAAAACAGCTGTGGCGCTGAAGTTGCCTGTGAATGTGGAGTTGGTGGCATGTGAAACCCGCATGTGGAGCATTCGTTTGTGTGGGATGCTCTACCAGGTTCATTCCTAGATAATGCACTCAAAGGGCACTAAGCATAGAGTGTGAAAACTGAGTTTCCTTGAGAGCTGCTTGGAAGCCTGATGGTGTGTGAAGTTAGTGAGCCAAATGGAGTTGTTCTACCACAAGAACCACTCGGCTGATTCTTCTTCAATATGCCCTTCACCAACATGCAGTGTTTCCTTGATTGAATTAGATCTCACACCAATATTTGCGTCTAGAGCATTTGCATTGAGGGCTATCTGAAAACGGCTGTGGCGCTGAAGTTGCCTGTGAATGTGGAGTTGGTGGCATGTGAAACCCGCATGTGGAGCATTCGTTTGTGTGGGATGCTCTACCAGGTTCATTCCTAGATAATACACTCAAAGGGCACTAAGCATAGAGTGTGAAAACTGAGTTTCCTTGAGAACTGCTTGGAAGCCTGATGGTGTGTAAAGTTAGTGAGCCAAATGGAGTTGTTCTCCCACAAGAACCACTCAGCTGATTCTTCTTCAATATGCCCTTCACCAACATGCAGTGTTTCCTTGATGAATTAGCTCTCACACCAATATTTGCGTCTAGAGCCTTTGGATTGAGGGCTATCTGAAAGTGGTTTTGGCGCTGAAGTTGCCTGTGAATGTGGAGTTGGTGGCATGTGAAACCCGCATGTGGAGCATTCGTTTGTGTGGGATGCTCTACCAGGTTCATTCCTAGATAATGCACTCAAAGGGCACTAAGCATAGAGTGTGAAAACTGAGTTACCTTGAGAGCTGCTTGGAAGCCTGATGGTGTGTGAAGTTAGTGAGCCAAATGGAGTTGTTCTCCCACAAGAATCACTCGACGGATTCTTCTTCAATATGCCCTTCACCAACATGCAGTGTTTCCTTGATTGAATTAGCTCTCACACCAATATTTGCACATAGTGCCTTTGCATTGAGGGCTATCTGAAAACGGCTGTGGCGCTGAAGTTGCCTGTGAATGTGGAGTTAGTGGCATGTGAAACCCGCATGTGGAGCATTCGTTTGTGTGGGATGCTCTACCAGGTTCATTCCTAGATAATGCACTCAATGGTCACTAAGCATAGAGTGTGAAAACTGATTTTCCTTGAGAGCTGCTTGTAAGCCTGATGGTGTGTGAAGTTAGTGAGCCAAATGGAGTTGTTCTCCCACAAGAACCACTCGGCTGATTCTTCTTCAATATGCCCTTCACCAACATGCAGTGTTTCCTTGATTGAATTAGCTCTCACACCAATATTTGCGTCTAGAGCCTTTGCATTGAGGGCTATCTGAAAGTGTTTTTGGCGCTGAAGATGTCTGTGAATGTGGAGTTGGTGGCATGTGAAACCCGCATGTGAAGCATTCGTTTGTGTGGGATGCTCACCAAGCTTCATTTCAGTCCTAGGCACTCAAAGGGCACTAAGCATAGAGTGTGAAAACTGAGTTTCCTTGAGAGCTGCTTGGAAGCCTGATGGTGTGTGAAGTTAGTGAGCCAAATGGAGTTGTTCTCCCTCAAGAACCACTCGGCTGATTCTTCTTCAATATGCCCTTCACCAACATGCAGTGTTTCCTTGATTGAATTAGCTCTCACACCAATATTTGCGTCTAGAGCCTTTGCATTGAGGGCTATCTGAAAACGGCTGTGGCGCTGAAGTTGCCTGTGAATGTGGAGTTGGTGGCATGTGAAACCCGCATGTGGAGCATTCGTTTGTGTGGGATGCTCTACCAGGTTCATTCCTAGATAATGCACTCAAAGGGCACTAAGCATAGAGTGTGAAAACTGAGTTTCCTTGAGAGCTGCTTGGAAGCCTGATGGTGTGTAAAGTTAGTGAGCCAAATGGAGTTGTTCTCCCACAGGAACCACTCGGCTGATTCTTCCTCAATATGCCCTTCACCAACATGCAGTGTTTCCTTGATGAATTAGCTCTCACACCAATATTTGCGTCTAGAGCCTTTGCATTGAGGGCTATCTGAAAACGGCTGTGGTGCTGAAGTTGCCTGTGAATGTGGAGTTGGTGGCATGTGAAACCCGCATGTGGAGCATTCGTTTGTGTGGGATGCTCTACCAGGTTCATTCCTAGATAATGCACTCAAAGGGCACTAAGCATAGAGTGTGAAAACTGAGTTTCCTTGAGAGCTGCTTGGAAGCCTGATGGTGTGTGAAGTTAGTGAGCCAAATGGAGTTGTTTTCCCACAAGAACCACTCGGCTGATTCTTCCTCAATATGCCCTTCACCAACATGCAGTGTTTCCTTGATTGAATTAGCTCTCACACCAATATTTGCGTCTAGAGCCTTTGCATTGAGGGCTATCTGAAAACGGCTGTGGCGCTGAAGTTGCCTGTGAATGTGGAGTTGGTGGCATGTGAAACCCGCATGTGGAGCATTCGTTTGTGTGGGATGCTCTACCAGGTTCATTCCTAGATAATGCACTGAAGAGGCACTAAGCATAGAGTGTGAAAACTGAGTTTCCTTGAGAGCTGCTTGGAAGCCTGATGGTGTGTGAAGTTAGTGAGCCAAATGGAGTTGTTCTCCCACAAGAACCACTCGGCTGATTCTTCTTCAATATGCCCTTCACCAACATGCAGTGTTTCCTTGATTGAATTAGCTCTCACACCAATATTTGCGTCTAGAGCCTTTGCATTGAGGGCTATCTGAAAGTGGTTTTGGCGCTGAAGTTGCCTGTGAATGTGGAGTTGGTGGCATGTGAAACCCGCATGTGGAGCATTCGTTTGTGTGGGATGCTCTACCAGGTTCATTCCTAGATAATGCACTCAAGAGGCACTAAGCATAGAGTGTGAAAACTGAGTTTCCTTGAGAACTGCTTGGAAGCCTGATGGTGTGTAAAGTTAGTGAGCCAAATGGAGTTGTTCTCCCACAAGAACCACTCAGCTGATTCTTCTTCAATATGCCCTTCACCAACATGCAGTGTTTCCTTGATGAATTAGCTCTCACACCAATATTTGCGTCTAGAGCCTTTGGATTGAGGGCTATCTGAAAGTGGTTTTGGAGCTGAAGTTGCCTGTGAATGTGGAGTTGGTGGCATGTGAAGCCCGCATGTGGAGCATTCGTTTGTGTGGGATGCTCTACCAGGTTCATTCCTAGATAATGCACTCAAAGGGCACTAAGCATAGAGTGTGAAAACTGAGTTACCTTGAGAGCTGCTTGGAAGCCTGATGGTGTGTGAAGTTAGTGAGCCAAATGGAGTTGTTCTCCCACAAGAACCACTCAACGGATTCTTCTTCAATATGCCCTTCACCAACATGCAGTGTTTCCTTGATTGAATTAGCTCTCACACCAATATTTGCACATAGTGCCTTTGCATTGAGGGCTATCTGAAAACGGCTGTGGCGCTGAAGTTGCCTGTGAATGTGGAGTTGGTGGCATGTGAAACCCGCATGTGGAGCATTCGTTTGTGTGGGATGCTCTACCAGGTTCATTCCTAGATAATGCACTCAATGGTCACTAAGCATAGAGTGTGAAAACTGATTTTCCTTGAGAGCTGCTTGTAAGCCTGATGGTGTGTGAAGTTAGTGAGCCAAATGGAGTTGTTCTCCCACAAGAACCACTCGGCTGATTCTTCTTCAATATGCCCTTCACCAACATGCAGTGTTTCCTTGATTGAATTAGCTCTCACACCAATATTTGCGTCTAGAGCCTTTGCATTGAGGGCTATCTGAAAGTGTTTTTGGCGCTGAAGATGTCTGTGAATGTGGAGTTGGTGGCATGTGAAACCCGCATGTGAAGCATTCGTTTGTGTGGGATGCTCACCAAGCTTCATTTCAGTCCTAGGCACTCAAAGGGCACTAAGCATAGAGTGTGAAAACTGAGTTTCCTTGAGAGCTGCTTGGAAGCCTGATGGTGTGTGAAGTTAGTGAGCCAAATGGAGTTGTTCTCCCTCAAGAACCACTCGGCTGATTCTTCTTCAATATGCCCTTCACCAACATGCAGTGTTTCCTTGATTGAATTAGCTCTCACACCAATATTTGCGTCTAGAGCCTTTGCATTGAGGGCTATCTGAAAACGGCTGTGGCGCTGAAGTTGCCTGTGAATGTGGAGTTGGTGGCATGTGAAACCCGCATGTGGAGCATTCGTTTGTGTGGGATGCTCTACCAGGTTCATTCCTAGATAATGCACTCAAAGGGCACTAAGCATAGAGTGTGAAAACTGAGTTTCCTTGAGAGCTGCTTGGAAGCTTGATGGTGTGTAAAGTTAGTGAGCCAAATGGAGTTGTTCTCCCACAGGAACCACTCGGCTGATTCTTCCTCAATATGCCCTTCACCAACATGCAGTGTTTCCTTGATGAATTAGCTCTCACACCAATATTTGCGTCTAGAGCCTTTGCATTGAGGGCTATCTGAAAACGGCTGTGGTGCTGAAGTTGCCTGTGAATGTGGAGTTGGTGGCATGTGAAACCCGCATGTGGAGCATTCGTTTGTGTGGGATGCTCTACCAGGTTCATTCCTAGATAATGCACTCAAAGGGCACTAAGCATAGAGTGTGAAAACTGAGTTTCCTTGAGAGCTGCTTGGAAGCCTGATGGTGTGTGAAGTTAGTGAGCCAAATGGAGTTGTTTTCCCACAAGAACCACTCGGCTGATTCTTCCTCAATATGCCCTTCACCAACATGCAGTGTTTCCTTGATTGAATTAGCTCTCACACCAATATTTGCGTCTAGAGCCTTTGCATTGAGGGCTATCTGAAAACGGCTGTGGCGCTGAAGTTGCCTGTGAATGTGGAGTTGGTGGCATGTGAAACCCGCATGTGGAGCATTCGTTTGTGTGGGATGCTCTACCAGGTTCATTCCTAGATAATGCACTGAAGAGGCACTAAGCATAGAGTGTGAAAACTGAGTTTCCTTGAGAGCTGCTTGGAAGCCTGATGGTGTGTGAAGTTAGTGAGCCAAATGGAGTTGTTCTCCCACAAGAACCACTCGGCTGATTCTTCTTCAATATGCCCTTCACCAACATGCAGTGTTTCCTTGATGAATTAGCTCTCACACCAATATTTGCTTCTAGAGCCTTTGCATTGAGGGGTATCTGAAAGTGGTTTTGGCGCTGAAGTTGCCTGTGAATGTGGAGTTGGTGGCATGTGAAACCCGCATGTAGCGCATTCGTTTGTGTGGGATGCTCTACCAGTTCATTCCTAGATAATGCACTCAAAGGGCACTAAGCATAGAGTGTGAAAACTGAGTTTCCTTGAGAGTTGCTTGGAAGCCTGATGGTGTGTGAAGTTAGTGAGCCAAATGGAGTTGTTCTCCCACAAGAACCACTCGGCTGATTCTTCTTCAATATGCCCTTCACCAACATGCAGTGTTTCCTTGATTGAATTAGCTCTCACACCAATATTTGCTTCTAGAGCATTTGCATTGAGGGCTATCTGAAAGTGGTTTTGGCGCTGAAGTTGCCTGTGAATGTGGAGTTGGTGGCATGTGAAACCCGCATGTGGAGCATTCGTTTGTGTGGGATGCTCTACCAGGTTCATTCCTAGATAATGCACTCAAAGGGCACTAAGCATAGAGTGTGAAAACTGAGTTTCCTTGAGAGCTGCTTGGAAGCCTGATGGTGTGTGAAGTTAGTGAGCCAAATGGAGTTGTTCTCCCACAAGAACCACTCGGCTGATTCTTCTTCAATATGCCCTTCACCAAGATGCAGTGTTTCCTTGATGAATTAGCTCTCACACCAATATTTGCGTCTAGAGCCTTTGCATTGAGGGCTATCTGAAAGTGGTTTTGGCGCTGAAGTTGCCTGTGAATGTGGAGTTGGTGGCATGTGAAACCCGCATGTGGAGCATTTGTTTGTGTGGGATGCTCTACCAGGTTCATTCCTAGATAATGCACTCAATGTTCACTAAGCATAGAGTGTGAAAACTGAGTTTCCTTGAGAGCTGCTTGGAAGCCTGATGGTGTGTGACGTAAGTGAGCCAAATGGAGTTGTTCTCCCTCAAGAACCACTCGGTTGATTCTTCTTCAATATGCCCTTCACCAACATGCAGTGTTTCCTTGATTGAATTAGCTCTCACACCAATATTTGCGTCTAGAGCCTTTGCATTGAGGGCTATCTGAAAGTGTTTTTGGCGCTGAAGATGTCTGTGAATGTGGAGTTGGTGGCATGTGAAACCCGCATGTGAAGCATTCGTTTGTGTGGGATGCTCACCAAGCTTCATTTCAGTCCTAGACACTCAAAGGGCACTAAGCATAGAGTGTGAAAACTGAGTTTCCTTGAGAGCTGCTTGGAAGCCTGATGGTGTGTGAAGTTAGTGAGCCGAATGGAGTTGTTCTCCCACAAGAACCACTCGGCTGATTCTTCTTCAATATGCCCTTCACCAACATGCAGTGTTTCCTTGATTGAATTAGCTCTCACACCAATATTTGCGTCTAGAGCCTTTGCATTGAGGGCTATCTGAAAGTGGTTTTGGAGCTGAAGTTGCCTGTGAATGTGGAGTTGGTGGCATGTGAAACCCGCATGTAGAGCATTCGTTTGTGTGGGATGCTCTACCAGGTTCATTCCTAGATAATGCACTCAAAGGGCTCTAAGCATAGAGTGTGAAAACTGAGTTTCCTTGAGAGCTGCTTGGAAGCCTGATGGTGTGTGAAGTTAGTGAGCCAAATGGTGTTGTTCTCCCACAAGAACCACTCGGCTGATTCTTCTTCAATATGCCCTTCACCCACATGCAGTGTTTCCTTGATTGAATTAGCTCTCACACCAATATTTGCATCTAGAGCCTTTGCATTGAGGGCTATCTGCAAACGTCTGTGGCGCTGAAGTTGCCTGTGAATGTGGAGTTGGTGGCATGTGAAACCCGCATGTGGAGCATTCGTTTGTGTGGGATGCTCTCCAAGCTTCCTTTCAGTCCTAGACACTCAAAGGGCACTAAGCATAGAGTGTGAAAACTGAGTTTCCTTGAGAGCTGCTTGGAAGCCTGATGGTGTGTGAAGTTAGTGAGCCAAATGGAGTTGTTCTCCCACAAGAACCACTCGGCTGATTCTTCTTCAATATGCCCTTCACCAACATGCAGTGTTTCCTTGATTGAATTAGCTCTCACACCAATATTTGCGTCTAGTTCCTTTGCATTGAGGGCTATCTGAAAGTGGTTTTGGCGCTGAAGTTGCCTGTGAATGTGGAGTTGGTGGCATGTGAAACCCCGCATGTGGAGCATTCGTTTGTGTGGGATGCTCTACCAGGTTCATTCCTAGATAATGCACTCAAAGGGCTCTAAGCATAGAGTGTGAAAACTGAGTTTCCTTGAGAGCTGCTTGGAAGCCTGATGGTGTGTGAAGTTAGTGAGCCAAATGGAGTTGTTCTCCCACAAGAACTACTCAACGGATTCTTCTTCAATATGCCCTTCACCAACATGCAGTGTTTCCTTGATTGAATTAGCTCTCACACCAATATTTGTGTCTAGAGCCTTTGCACTGAGGGCTATCTGAAAACGGCTGTGCCGGTGAAGTTGCCTGTGAATGTGGAGTTGGTGACATGTGAAACCCGCATGTGGAGCATTCGTTTGTGTTGGATGCTCTCCAAGCTTCATTTCAGTCATAGACACTCAAAGGGCACTAAGCATAGAGTGTGAAAACTGAGTTTCCTTGAGAGCTGCTTGGAAGCCTGATGGTGTGTGAAGTTAGTGAGCCAAATGGAGTTGTTCTCCCACAAGAACCACTCGGCTGATTCTTCTTCAATATGCCGTTCACCAACATGCAGTGTTTCCTTGATGGAATTAGCTCTCACACCAATATTTGCGTCTAGAGCCTTTGCATTGAGGGCTATCTGAAAGTGGTTTTGGCGCTGAAGTTGCCTGTGAATGTGGAGTTGGTGGCATGTGAAACCCGCATGTGGAGCATTCGTTTGTGTGGGATGCTCTACCAGGTTCATTCCTAGATAATGCACTCAAAGGGCACTAAGCATAGAGTGTGAAAACTGAGTTTCCTTGAGAGGTGCTTGGAAGCCTGATGGTGTGTGAAGTTAGTGAGCCAAATGGAGTTGTTCTCCCACAAGAACTACTCGACTGATTCTTCTTCAATATGCCCTTCACCGACATGCAGTGTTTCCTTGATTGAATTAGCTCTCACACCAATATTTGTGTCTAGAGCCTTTGCACTGAGGGCTATCTGAAAACGGCTGTGCCGGTGAAGTTGCCTGTGAATGTGGAGTTGGTGACATGTGAAACCCGCATGTGGAGCATTCGTTTGTGTTGGATGCTCTCCCTGGTTCATTCCTAGATAATGCACTCAAAGGGCACTAAGCATAGAGTGTGAAAACTGAGTTTCCTTGAGAGTTGCTTGGAAGCCTGATGGTGTGTGAATTTAGTGATCCAAATGGAGTTGTTCTCCCACAAGAACCACTCGGCTGATTCTTCCTCAATATGCCCTTCACCAACATGCAGTGTTTCCTTGATGAATTAGCTCTCACACCAATATTTGCGTCTAGAGCCTTTGCATTGAGGGCTATCTGAAAACGGCTGTGGCGCTGAAGTTGCCTGTGAATGTGGAGTTGGTGGCATGTGAAACCCGCATGTGGAACATTCGTTTGTGTGGGATGCTCTACCAGGTTCATTCCTAGATAATGCACTCAAAGGGCACTAAGCATAGAGTGTGAAAACTGAGTTTCCTTGAGAGCTGCTTGGAAGCCTGATGGTGTGTGAAGTTAGTGAGCCAAATGGAGTTGTTCTCCACAAGAACCACTCAACGGATTCTTCTTCAATATGCCCTTCACCAACATGCAGTGTTTCCTTGATTGAATTAGCTCTCACACCAATATTTGCGTCTAGAGCCTTTGCATTGAGGGCTATCTGAAAACGGCTGTGGCGCTGAAGTTGCCTGTGAATGTGGAGTTGGTGGCATGTGAAACCCGCATGTGGAGCATTCGTTTGTGTGGGATGCTCTACCAGGTTCATTCCTAGATAATGCACTCAAAGGGCACTAAGCATAGAGTGTGAAAACTGAGTTTCCTTGAGAGCTGCTTGGAAGCCTGATGGTGTGTGAAGTTAGTGAGCCAAATGGAGTTGTTCTCCCACAAGAACCACTCGGCTGATTCTTCTTCAATATGCCCTTCACCAACATGCAGTGTTTCCTTGATTGAATTAGCTCTCACACTAATATTTGCGTCTAGAGCCTTTGCATTGAGGGCTATCTGAAAGCGGTTGTGGAGCTGAAGTTGCCTGTGAATGTGGAGTTGGTGGCATGTGAAACCCGCATGTGGAGCATTCGTTTGTGTGGGATGCTCTACCAGGTTCATTCCTAGATAATGCACTCAAAGGGCACTAAGCATAGAGTGTGAAAACTGAGTTTCCTTGAGAGCTGCTTGGAAGCCTGATGGTGTGTGAAGTTAGTGAGCCAAATGGAGTTGTTCTCCCACAAGAACCACTCGGCTGATTCTTCTTCAATATGCCCTTCACCAACATGCAGTGTTTCCTTGATTGAATTAGCTCTCACAACCAATATTTGCGTCTAGTTCCTTTGCATTGAGGGCTATCTGAAAGTGGTTTTGGCGCTGAAGTTGCTTGTGAATGTGGAGTTGGTGGCATGTGAAACCCGCATGTGGAGCATTCGTTTGTGTGGGATGCTCTACCAGGTTCATTCCTAGATAATGCACTCAAAGGGCTCTAAGCATAGAGTGTGAAAATGAGTTACCTTGAGAGCTGCTTGGAAGCCTGATGGTGTGTGAAGTTAGTGAGCCAAATGGAGTTGTTCTCCCACAAGAACCACTCAACGGATTTTTCTTCAATATGCCCTTCACCAACATGCAGTGTTTCCTTGATTGAATTAGCTCTCACACCAATATTTGTGTCTAGAGCCTTTGCATTGAGGGCTATCTGAAAGTGGTTTTGGCGCTGAAGTTGCCTGTGAATGTGGAGTTGGTGACATGTGAAACCCGCATGTGGAGCATTCGTTTGTGTTGGATGCTCTCCAAGCTTCATTTCAGTCCTAGACACTCAAAGGGCACTAAGCATAGAGTGTGAAAACTGAGTTTCCTTGAGAGCTGCTTGGAAGCCTGATGGTGTGTGAAGTTAGTGAGCCAAATGGAATTGTTCTCCCACAAGAACTACTCGACTGATTCTTCTTCAATATGCCCTTCACCAACATGCAGTGTTTCCTTGATTGAATTAGCTCTCACACCAATATTTGGGTCTAGAGCCTTTGCACTGAGGGCTATCTGAAAACGGCTGTGCCGGTGAAGTTGCCTGTGAATGTGGAGTTGGTGACATGTGAAACCCGCATGTGGAGAATTCGTTTGTGTGGGATGCTCTCCCTGGTTCATTCCTAGATAATGCACTCAAAGGGCACTAAGCATAGAGTGTGAAAACTGAGTTTCCTTGAGAGCTGCTTGGAAGCCTGATGGTGTGTGAAGTTAGTGAACCAAATGGAGTTGTTCTCCCACAAGAACCACTCGGCTGATTCTTCTTCAATATGCCCTTCACCAACATGCAGTGTTTCCTTGATTGAATTAGCTCTCACACCAATATTTGCGTCTAGAGCCTTTGCATCGAGGGCTATCTGAAAACGGCTGTGGCGCTGAAGTTGCCTGTGAATGTGGAGTTGGTGGCATGTGAAACCCGCATGTGGAGCATTCGTTTGTGTGGGATGCTCTACCAAGCTTCATTTCAGTCCTAGGCACTCAAAGGGCACTAAGCATAGAGTGTGAAAACTGAGTTTCCTTGAGAGCTGCTTGGAAGTCTGATGGTGTGTGAAGTTAGTGAGCCAAATGGAGTTGTTCTCCCACAAGAACCACTCGGCTGATTCTTCTTCAATATGCCCTTCACCAACATGCAGTGTTCCCTTGATTAAATTAGCTCTCACACCAATATTTCCGTCTAGTGCCTTTGCATTGAGGGCTATCTGAAAGTGGTTTTGGCACTGAACCTGCCTGTGAATGTGGAGTTGGTGGCATGTGAAACCCGCATGTGGAGCATTCGTTTGTGTGGGATGCTCTACCAGGTTCATTCCTAGATAATGCACTCAAAGGGCTCTAAGCATAGAGTGTGAAAACTGAGTTACCTTGAGAGCTGCTTGGAAGCCTGATGGTGTGTGAAGTTAGTGAGCCAAATGGAGTTGTTCTCCCACAAGAACCACTCGGCTGATTCTTCTTCAATATGCCCTTCACCAACATGCAGTGTTCCCTTGATTAAATTAGCTCTCACACCAATATTTCCGTCTAGTGCCTTTGCATTGAGGGCTATCTGAAAGTGGTTTTGGCACTGAACCTGCCTGTGAATGTGGAGTTGGTGGCATGTGAAACCCGCATGTGGAGCATTCGTTTGTGTGGGATGCTCTACCAGGTTCATTCCTAGATAATGCACTCAAAGGGCACTAAGCATAGAGTGTGAAAACTGAGTTTCCTTGAGAGCTGCTTGGAAGCCTGATGGTGTGTGAAGTTAGTGAGCCAAATGGAGTTGTTCTCCCACAAGAATCACTCGACTGATTCTTCTTCAATATGCCCTTCACCAACATGCAGTGTTTCCTTGATTGAATTAGCTCTCACACCAATATTTGCATGTAGAGTCTTTGCATTGAGGGCTATCTGAAAACGGCTGTGGCGCTGAAGTTGCCTGTGAATGTGGAGTTGGTGGCATGTGAAACCCGCATGTGGAGCATCCGTTTGTGTGGGATGCTCTACCAGGTTCATTCCTAGATAATGCACTCAAAGGGCACTAAGCATAGAGTGTGAAAACTGAGTTTCCTTGAGAGCTGCTTGGAAGCCTGATGGTGTGTGAAGTTAGTGAGCCAAATGGAGTTGTTCCCCCACAAGAACCACTCGGCTGATTCTTCTTCAATATGCCCTTCACCAACATGCAGTGTTTCCTTGATTGAATTAGATCTCACACCAATATTTGCGTCTAGAGCCTTTGCATTGAGGGCTATCTGAAAACGTCTGTGGCGCTGAAGTTGCCTGTGAATGTGGAGTTGGTGGCATGTGAAACCCGCATGTGGAGCATTCGTTTGTGTGGGATGCTCTCCCAGATTCATTCCTAGATAATGCACTCAAAGGGCACTAAGCATAGAGTGTGAAAACTGAGTTACCTTGAGAGCTGCTTGGAAGCCTGATGGTGTGTGAAGTTAGTGAGCCAAATGGAGTTGTTCTCCCACAAGAATCACTCGGCTGATTCTTCTTCAATATGCCCTTCACCAACATGCAGTGTTTCATTGATCGAATTAGCTCTCACACCAATATTTGCACCTAGTGCCTTTGCATTGAGGGCTATCTGCAAACGGCTGTGGCGCTGAAGTTGCCTGTGAATGTGGAGTTGGTGGCATGTGAAACCCGCATGTGGAGCATTCGTTTGTGTGGGATGCTCTACCAGGTTCATTCCTAGATAATGCACTCAAAGGGCACTAAGCATAGAGTGTGAAAACTGAGTTTCGTTGAGAGCTGCTTGGAAGCCTGATGGTGTGTGAAGTTAGTGAGCCAAATGGAGTTGTTCCCCCACAAGAACCACTCGGCTGATTCTTCTTCAATATGCCCTTCACCAACATGCAGTGTTTCCTTGATTGAATTAGCTCTCACACCAATATTTGCGTCTAGAGCCTTTGGATTGAGGGCTATCTGAAAACGGCTGTGGCGCTGAAGTTGCCTGTGAATGTGGAGTTGGTGGCATGTGAAACCCGCATGTGGAGCATTCGTTTGTGTGGGATGTTCTACCAGATTCATTCCTAGATAATGCACTCAAGAGGCACTAAGCATAGAGTGTGAAAACTGAGTTTCCTTGAGAGCTGCTTGGAAGCCTAATGGTGCGTGAAGTTAGTGAGCCAAATGGTGTTGTTCTCCCACAAGAATCACTCGACTGATTCTTCTTCAATATGCCCTTCACCAACATGCAGTGTTTCCTTGATTAAATTAGCTCTCACACCAATATTTGCGTCTAGAGCCTTTGCATTGAGGGCTATCTGCAAACGGCTGTGGCGCTGAAGTTGCCTGTGAATGTGGAGTTGGTGGCATGTGAAACCCGCATGTGGAGCATTCGTTTGTGTGGGATGCTCACCAAGCTTCATTTCAGTCCTAGGCACTCAAAGGGCACTAAGCATAGAGTGTGAAAACTGAGTTTCCTTGAGAGCTGCTTGGAAGCCTGATGGTGTGTGAAGTTAGTGAGCCAAATGGAGTTGTTCCCCCCACAAGAACCACTCGGCTGATTCTTCTTCAATATGCCCTTCACCAACATGCAGTGTTTCCTTGATTGAATTAGATCTCACACCAATATTTGCGTCTAGAGCCTTTGCATTGAGGGCTATCTGAAAACGTCTGTGGTGCTGAAGTTGCCTGTGAATGTGGAGTTGGTGGCATGTGAAACCCGCATGTGGAGCATTCGTTTGTGTGGGATGCTCTCCCAGATTCATTCCTAGATAATGCACTCAAAGGGCACTAAGCATAGAGTGTGAAAACTGAGTTACCTTGAGAGCTGCTTGGAAGCCTGATGGTGTGTGAAGTTAGTGAGCCAAATGGAGTTGTTCTCCCACAAGAATCACTCGGCTGATTCTTCTTCAATATGCCCTTCACCAACATGCAGTGTTTCATTGATCGAATTAGCTCTCACACCAATATTTGCACCTAGTGCCTTTGCATTGAGGGCTATCTGCAAACGGCTGTGGCGCTGAAGTTGCCTGTGAATGTGGAGTTGGTGGCATGTGAAACCCGCATGTGGAGCATTCGTTTGTGTGGGATGCTCTACCAGGTTCATTCCTAGATAATGCACTCAAAGGGCACTAAGCATAGAGTGTGAAAACTGAGTTTCGTTGAGAGCTGCTTGGAAGCCTGATGGTGTGTGAAGTTAGTGAGCCAAATGGTGTTGTTCTCCCACAAGAACCACTCGGCTGATTCTTCTTCAATATGCCCTTCACCAACATGCAGTGTTTCCTTGATTGAATTAGCTCTCACACCAATATTTGTGTCTAGAGCCTTTGCACTGAGGGCTATCTGAAAACGGCTGTGCCGGTGAAGTTGCCTGTGAATGTGGAGTTGGTGACATGTGAAACCCGCATGTGGAGCATTCGTTTGTGTTGGATGCTCTCCAAGCTTCATTTCAGTCATAGACACTCAAAGGGCACTAAGCATAGAGTGTGAAAACTGAGTTTCCTTGAGAGCTGCTTGGAAGCCTGATGGTGTGTGAAGTTAGTGAGCCAAATGGAGTTGTTCTCCCACAAGAACCACTCGGCTGATTCTTCTTCAATATGCCGTTCACCAACATGCAGTGTTTCCTTGATGGAATTAGCTCTCACACCAATATTTGCGTCTAGAGCCTTTGCATTGAGGGCTATCTGAAAGTGGTTTTGGCGCTGAAGTTGCCTGTGAATGTGGAGTTGGTGGCATGTGAAACCCGCATGTGGAGCATTCGTTTGTGTGGGATGCTCTACCAGGTTCATTCCTAGATAATGCACTCAAAGGGCACTAAGCATAGAGTGTGAAAACTGAGTTTCCTTGAGAGGTGCTTGGAAGCCTGATGGTGTGTGAAGTTAGTGAGCCAAATGGAGTTGTTCTCCCACAAGAACTACTCGA